>NC_041387.1:196175973-196196501 GCF_002162155.2 Triticum dicoccoides | reverse complement strand
TTTGCCCGGACGCACTTCCTTGCGTGCGAAGATGTAGCTGGTGGGTCCCAGCAGTCAAGGGGGCGAATCGTTTTTTTGCCCGGACGCACTTCCTTGCGTGTGAAGGTGTAGCTGGTGGGTCCCAACAGTCAGGCGAGAAATGTTTTTTTCGCGAAATTTGGTGGCCCGTCCGGTGGGTCCCCACTGTCAGGTGGAGGAATAATTATTTTGCGCGTAATAAGGAGGCACTTCCTTGTTGCGGCCGTGGACCCAGCTGTCAGCCTCTCCACGTACAGTCCACGTCCGATGGAAGCCGTTCCTTGACCATGTTGACCACGCCGCACCGAGAGCACCAGGGCGGTGGGCGACGGCGAGGCCTAGGAAGGGGACGACAAGGAGCCGGGGAAGACGCGGCAGTGGATGCCCACGCGTAGAGGAGTACGAGGGTTCACTGGTTCGCTGTGGTGTGAGGTTGCCGTCGCCGCAGAATAACAGGGGGTGTGGGTAAGTAGGGGGATGGCCTGGCCAGCGGTGGGAGTAGTAGGGGGCGGTGAGGCCTCCGCCGCATCGCAGCCGGCCACGGGAGGCAGGAGCACGAGGCACGACCGACGCTGGTTTGGGCGGCTGGAGCAAGAAGACCAGAGGTTTAAGAAGCACTACGGCCGTTGGATGGACATCGTATGGTCACTAGAGCTAGAATCGTGCATATTGACTAAGTTGACAAAGCCCTCCATCCCCGTCAACTTAGTAGGCCCACAAGTCAGCCTGCCACTATACTGGGTCCCAGCTAACAGGGGGAGTATTCATTTTTTTTGTGCGTAATAAGGAGGCACTTCCTTGCGTGCGAAGATATAGCTGGTGGGTTCGAGCTATCAGTGGTGGTAACATTTTTTTCATGAAATACTGAGGCCCTTTCGGTGGATCCCTGATGTCAGGTGGACGAATCATTATTTTGTGTGTAATAAGGAGGCATTTCCTTGCGTGCAGCCGTGGACCCAGCTGTCGGCCTCTCCACGTACAGTCCACTTCAGATGCATGTCGGTCGTTGACCACGTTGACCAGGCCACGCCGAGAGCACCAGGGCGGTGGACGACGACGAGGCCTAGGAAGGGAACGACACAGAGGCAGGGAAGACTCAGCAATTGTTTCCCATGCAGAGAGGAGTACGACTGAACGAGGGTTTACTGGTTCGTCTGCTGTCGCCGTAGAATAACAGCAGGTGTGTGTGAGTAGAGGGATCGCTAGGCTGGCGATGGGAGTACGGTGGGGCGGTGAGGCCTGCGCGGCAGCACAGCCAGCCATGAGGAGGAGTGAGTAGGCAGTCCCGCTGGTGCTTGTTTGAGCGGCTGGAGCAGGAAGAGCAGAGATTGAAGAAGCACGACGGCCGTTGGATGGACATCCAACCGTCACTGCTTGTGCGTCAACCTTTTTTTAGGAAAGCCTCAAATTTGTGGAAAACAGCATACAACCCATCTGCCATTATTTCTAATAATTTACAGCCCATTTGCTTATTCTTAAAGGTTTTTTTGGAGCCCATATTCTTTTTGTTAGCATTACAGCCCATATTGTGGCCACGGTTAAAAAATTATACGAAATTTTGCATATTTCGGTGCGGTCCGAACTGTTTTTAATCCCGAAATTTCGACTCACATTCAAACTGATTTTAAAAATAAATTTATATCAATATAAAATCCAACAAATTCTCCATGCATAAGAATTAATGTAATTTAAAATCTTGAAATGAAAAAAAAAATATTTGAAACTAATTGCCGGTTTGATGTGTTTTATTACAGCCCATTTCTCATTACTGATGGGCCATTTTCTCGCCCAGCCAAATGAAAAGCTCTCCTCGTCTTGAAAGATTTGCAGCCCAACAGGCCTGACAAAGCGACTTAATTGGCAAATCACAAAAAAACTGGGTTGTGGCAATGGACCCAGCTGTCAGCCTGTCCAATTACAGTACTCTTCCGATGGAAGTCGTTCCTTGACCACGTTGACCACGCAGCGCGGAGAGCACCACGGCGGTGGACAACGACGAGGCCTAGGAAGGGGATGACGCGGAGCCGGGGAAGACGCGGCAGTGGAAGCCCGCGCGGAGAGGAGTACGAGGGTTCACTGGTTCGGCTGCGGTGTGAGGCTGCCGTCGCCGCAGGGCCTGGCCAGCGGTGGGAATAGTAGGGGGCAGTGAGGTCTCCGTGGCAGCACAGCCGGCCACGGGAGGCAGGAGCATGCGGCACGACTGGCGCTTCTTTGGGCGGCTGGAGCAAGAAGACCAGAGGTTGAAGAAGCACTACGGTCGTTGGATGGACATCGTACGGTCACTGGAGCTAGAATCGTTCATATTGACTAAGTTGACAAAGCCCTTCGGCCCCGTCAACTTAGTAGGCCCACAAGACAGCCTCCCACCAAGGTGGGTCCCAGCTAGCCGGGGGAGTATTCATTTTTTTGTGCGTAATAAGGACGCACTTCCGGTGGGTCCGAGCTGACAACGGGGGGAACGTTTTTTTCACGAAATACGGTGGCCCGTCTGGTGGGTCCCAGCAGTCAGGGGGAAACGATTTATTTTGCAAAATACTGGTGGCCCGTATGGTGGGTCCTCGCTGTCAGGTGGTGGAATAATTATTTTCCGCGTAATAAGGAGGCACTTCCTTGCGACTGCCGTGGACCCAGCTGTCAGCCTCTCCACGTACAGTACTCTTCCGATGGAAGTCGGTCGTTGACCACATTGACCACGCCGCGCCGAGAGCACCACGGCGGTGGACGACGGCGAGGCCTAGGAAGGGGACGACGCGGAGCCGGGCCACGGGAGGCAAGAGCAGGTGGTAGCACAACCGGCCACGGGAGGCAGGAGCAGGCAGCACGACCGGTGCTGCTTTGGGCGGCTGGAGCAAGAAGACCAGAGGTTGAAGAAGCAGTATGGCCGTTCGATAGACATCGTACGGTCACTGGAGTATTGACTAAGTTGACAAAGCCCTCCATCCCCGTCAACTTAGTAGGCCCACAAGTCAGCCCAACAATATGGTGGGTCCCAGCTAGTAGGGGGGTATTCATTTTTTTGGGCATAATAAGGAGGCACTTCCTTGCGTGCGAAGATATAGCTGTTGGGTCCGACCTTTCAATGGGGGGAACATTTTTTCGCGAAATACAGAGGCCCTTCCTGTGGGTCCTAGCTGTCAGGTAGAGGAATCATTATTTTGCGCGTAATAAGGAGGCATTTCCTTGCATGCGGCCATGGACCCAACTGTCAGCCTCTCCACGTACAGTCCACTTCCGATGGATGTCGTTCATTGACCACGTTGACCAGGTCACGCCGAGAGCACCAGGGAGGTGGACAACGGTGAGGCCTAGGAAGGGAACGACATGGAGCCAGGGAATACTCGGCAGTTGTTTCCCACGCGGAGGAGTGCGAGGGTTTACTGGTTCGTCTACCGTCGCCGGAGAATAACAGCATGTGTGGGTGAGTAGAGGGATGGCTAGGCCAGCGATGGGAGTTAGGCGGGGCTGTGAGGCCTGTGCGGCAGCATAGCCGGCCGCGGGAGGAGGGAGCAGGCAGTCCCGCTGGCGCTTGTTTGAGCGGCTGGAGCATGATGAGCAGAGATTACAGAAGCACGAGAGCCGTTAGATGGATATCCAACAATCACTGCTCTCGTGTGTTGACTAAGTTGAAAGGGCGGTGCGTGTGCGTCAACCTTTTTTTGTTATGAAAGCATACGCGTCAACCTGTAGTAGGCGCACAAGTCAGCCTCAAATCTGTGGAAAACAGCATACGGCCCATCTGCCATTATTTCTAATTTTGTACAGCCCATTTGCTATTTCTTAAGATTTTTTGGAGCCATCTTCTTTTTGTTAGCATTACACCCCATATTGTGGCCACGGTTAAAAAGTATACGAATTTTTGCATATTTCGGTGCGGTCAACTGTTTTAATCCAGAAATATTGATTCACATTCAAACTATTTTGAAAATAATTTATATAAATATAAAATCAAAATAATTTTCCATGCATAAAAATCAATGGAATTTAAGATCTTGTAATGAAAAAAAATGAAACTAATTCCGGTTTGATGTATTTTAAAAATGTACAGGCCATTTCTGGGCAAACCGAATGAAACTCTCCTCGTCTTGAAACATTTGCAGCCCAGCAGGGCCGATAAAGCAAGTAGGCCTTGTTTGGGTATTTCTTTTAAAAAATGGAACTGGGCTAGCCATTTTCAGCAAGAAAAAAACACAGCTGGGCTCATGATGTGGTAAACATAAATAAAACCCTGGCTAGACGGGCCACAGCCCCCGCATTGCCCCATTGTTGCCCTGATCCATCGCTAAAACTAGTATAAATAACAACTGCTTGTTCCTCATTGTCTCAAAAAGAAAACTACTTGTTCCTCAAAAAAACTGCGCGACTTGCTGGGTCCCTGGTGTCAGCCGCTCGTAGTGTAATTCTCTCATTTATTGACTACGTTGATGATGGCGTGAGCCCCAGATGTCCAACCATTAGGAGGAACCATATTTTTGGGCTTGTACTATAGAGGCACTTGCTTGTGTACTGCCATGACGCTGGTGGGTCCCTACTATCATCCTCTCCATGTACAGTCATCTCTTGTTCCTCTCGGTTGTTGACGACGTTGACAATGCAAGAGGGAGGCGCACCGCGCACGGCGAGCGAACCAAGGCCGCAAGGCGGAGGACGACGGCGAGGCCTCGGACGGAACGAACAGGAGCCGTTGAAGATGCGCCGGTCCAATCGCAGGCGGAGGGGAGTACGAGGGTTGACTGGTGGGGGTGGTGGGGGCTAGTCATTTGGCTTCGGTAATGCACAGTGAGCTCAAGAAGCCGGCGTGAGTGATGTTATTTCCCTTGGTTGTGATTTGTTACAATATTTCACTCTAAATTAAATGAATAGCAAGCCATTTGCCTTGTTTCAAAGAAAATATGACAGTCACAGCCGGGTTGAAAAGGGCAGGAACATCTAACTCCAGCTTACCAAATGTACAAAAGCACGAGGGTTGATTGTTCATCAGGTTTACAAAAAAAACAGATTGAAAAGGGCAACAACATCTAACTCCAGCATTGTTTTCGGCAGTCACAGTAAAATGGATCGGTCAGGTCCATAGAATGAACATCCTGGATCATAAAATTTACTGGATTATGACCACAATATGTTGTAAATAGAAGCCCGGCACGTTCAGAAGCTCTTTTGCCCACCTGAAACTCCTTTTTTTGCTCTTCGACATACCCATCCGTCAAAACCATGCTGCTGATAAACTTAAGCCTGATGGACAATAGTAACCTCGCATTCAGCAGGAAGAATGTGACAAATCTTGTGTTTGCACGGTTGGCTACATATCGTTCTAGCGTTATTGTCTTCAATCGAATCTCATGAGAAGTGAGAAAATCCTGATGCTTACCAATCCACCGATTGGTTATAACTTTCTTACCCCATCCTGTTGCCTAAATAGACATGAAAATTGAAAACAGTTAAGGTCTAAAAGAAGAGTGTCGAAAGACCAACAGTTGAACGGTTAATTCTAGTACACTATATGCGGGCTTCCAATGTGCGTGAAATTATCACCTTTATATACACTTCTCCAGACATGGAAAGCATTGCAGCAAGCCAATAATCTTGTTCAGATCAAAACTATTCATTTGGATATATAAGATCTTGACAGAATCCAGCACCATTGATAGGCCATCCATGGAGAAACTCTTCATTGAGCATAGAACATAATATTAGTACAAAATGTGTACTCCAAGATGATATATAAATTATGCGCAGAAATTTAAAATGCAGCATCTGGTTACAAGTGTAGATGATAATATAAAGTACCTGAAGGACTATGGAGACAAACACCATATTGAAATGAGCACAGAGATCATGTATTACACCCAAGGTCTCTAGTTTAGGCGCAGAGAGGACGGTTATTTGCAACAGTGAATAACTAGAATCAAGGATCAACCTTTGAAGTGAAGGGGCATCTTGGATGATGAGCTGCCTTCCGTCAAAAGAAATTCCAATTCTTACAAGGTTAGGCGACTTTATTTGGAGACAACCGATTCTAACTGTGAAAAGAAGCACCAAGCACTCCAGCGCAAGGCAGCTGGAGTGGATGATGTTGTGCAATGAGGCCTCCGATATATGAACCCGCACAAGTGAAAGTTTCTTGAGAAATGGGAGTCGAAGGTTTAGTACCAGATTGTCTAGTAGGTAGCACAGCGCAAAGGAGGCGGTGTGGAGAGAGGAGGAAAACCACGAGATGGACATCAGTGCTGAGGGCACAAGTTCATGGCATTCTGTATGTGGTATGTGATTTCTAGGGGAATAGTAGAACTCAAGCAGCTGTAGTTCTGTGGATTCAGGGGATTTCAGCCAGGCGTCCACCGTGCAGGGCATGGTATGCTTGCTTAGGTAGCATGACGGGATGTAGAGGCTTTGAACGGAGCCCTGGTGGGAGGAGATGATAGCTCTGGGGATTTCAAAATCATTGAAGAGAGATAGCTGACGACAGTCGAGATTAAGGGGCACGGCGCGCCATAGAGGGCGCCACCGAATTGAGAGGACTTGGGTGCGGCAGCAATCCTTGGTGGGGAGAAGCGAGATGATCTCCCCAAGGATGGCGTCCGGGAGATCGCTGATGCGGTCCACCCGAGATTCTACGGGTTCCTGGTATCCGGTGGGGGCAGGGTCGCCGCTTCTCCCCACGCTGTCGGGCGCGGGATCTACAACAGGCGTCGCCGCTGGCGGGAGCCTCATCTTCTTGGTGCTGGGGTCAGCCGACTCCATTTTCCTCGAGGGCGTCGCGTCGCGCTCATGGATTTGAGCAGAGTAACGAAAGACAAGCCTAGTTGTAGTGCGAGCGAAGAAGAAGGGGAGCTGGGGGTTTTCTGTAGGAGTGAGGAAGAAGGGGAGCTGGGGTTTTCTGTAGGAGTGAGGTGAGGAATTTGGGGGAACGAGTGGAGCGAACTGACGTGAGGTGGGTGGGAGCGAGGAAGAAGAGCACCCAGGTTTTTTTGTGGGGGAGGGGGGGCGGTTTGCTGGGTGTGGGTAGCTCCTTTTGAATTGATTTTACTGTTTACTAGTGTGGATTGGCTGTTTTGTCTTGGGCCGAGAGAAACAATTACTACTAGTACAGTGGAGATACTCTACAGCTACCGAGAAAAAAATTACTACTAGTAAAGTGGAGACACTCTACCGCTTCTGGCTCCTCCTAGGTCATTGAAACGTCTCCCTCTACTGAATGCCGTTATACTTTTGTTCACCGACATGCGGGCCATGCAGCACGCGGGCCCAAATGCCATCCACCAAATTAGCATGCAGTATGCAGGCGGAGAGTCACCCCGGTCGTAGCGCGGCAGTAACGAGCCATCGTATCACAAAACCCTAACTCCCCGCAGTCTAAGTTTGACGGACGAAGCGACCATCATTTCACTCCTCGCTGAATCCCCTCCTCCCTCACCGTCTTCAAGAAAGGCAACACTCGCATCTGCCACTGTTCTTCTCTCCCAACGAAGGGAAGGTAAGCAAATCCGTGATGTTGGTATATTTTCGTTCAGAGAAAAAAAAGAACTTTTGCAAAGCAATAACCAATCCTCACTCTCTATTTTTTTCATTGTCATTGTGATTGTGTTTTCCTTTCAGTGGTCTCCTAGTATTCGTCAGTTTCATGATGGACCAAGGAGAACCAGGCAAAGATCTGCCGATATTGGAGCAGACGCGGGAGGCTGATCCCCATGAGACAGAGAGCTCCAAGAAGATGGAGGCAACCACCGAGCCGACCCCAGATACGCTCACGGCCACTACTGAGATGGGCAATGCCCCGTTTGAGGTTACAGCCCCCGTGGCACTACAGGAGCAGTTTTCCCCCTTCGAGGATGTGTCCCCCCCCCCACTGAGCTGCCCAAGGTGATTTCCTTCTTTCCCGATCTCAATTGTGGTTTTTCATCTAAGTATGTGGTGATTCTTTTTAGAAAAGGAAGTGTGTGGTGATTAATAATGCAAAATTTTATTAGCTTCGATGCCATGCTATACATAGTGGTTTAAATAACTTGTGGTTCTTGTATTGAAATGTAATTCAGAATTTGTTTCTGTTTCAATTAGAGCCCTGATGCAGACAAGGATTGTGTGGTTGTGCATGTCACTCGCTATGAAGCGGACGACCTGAATATACGCACTGGGAAAACAGAGTTCTAAGGCTGTTGGATCCTGGAAGCCATTTGGGGTTATATCAATGAAGAGTTGTATTCCAGCCTCACTGTTGTCAGGTGTGTTGTCCAGGGTGTACTGAAGCACAAGAAGTTCAAAGCTACTCCTTCGTTTGTGAGGCATACTGTTCTTGTCAAGCTTACGCAAGAAGATGACGTGGCATGCCTCCACAAACAAGTTTATCAGTGGCAAGGCCACAAGGTTGTCTTCATGAAGGTTCATAGGACTGAGCTGCTGCGGGACGTCCTCGATGATGTTCATGGCAAGGTCCGTCTTGTGTCCAGCCCAAATTAGATCGAGGCATGAAATAGTTGCCCAGATAGTGTTTAATAGTAGTTTGGATTGTGTCTAATTATCCGAACCTTGCATGTTATCGACCCCTCTAGGGCTAGTGCTCTGTTTGAATCCGTCTATGGGAACTGCTGCTACTTTTGTGTGCCCGTGAATCATGTGAGAACCATCGTAATTGTTGCCGAAACAGATGCGTCCTCACTAGTTTTTTCATGAATATGGCATGGTAAGACATAAGTTGTCACGGTTTATCATACGAGCCAGTGTGTGTTTTGATGAAATAGAGCACTTGTTTGAGAACCGTGCGTTGACGTATACATAAGTACTTGTAAACACTGTTGGTGCTACCCCACTTGTCAGCAGTTGTGCAAAACACGGCACATTGGCTCAGCTCGCTTCAACACTAGGCTATCGACCAACTAACAATCAGCAATCTGCTGTCTGACATATAAGCAACTACTAAGTATCTTGTTACAGTGGTTCATGCAGTTAATTGAGGCCACAATGTAATAAATTTCAAATGTTCACACGCTAGTCCAGCGCTCATGTGGAACACTCACAATTAAACTCGTCTTCATAAAAATCTTGAAAAGCATAAGTTAAGCAATTTTATACATCTCAATGATTCATAGAACATAACAAACATATACTAGTTCACAGCAAAAGACAAAGTTGTGAGAAGGTTTACAAATCAGGAAAAAACAAGCAAGGCTTCTCTGAGCAAAGGGCCTCCCGGCAGGCTTAAATTTCCTGGAGTTCACTCTGGTTTTTTCTTGTTGCCACCATCCAGGGTTAGGTTCTCTCATTCCAAAATAACCAATTATAATTGTGGTCTCAGCTGGAATGCTGAACTGAACCATGCAGTGTACTGACCAGCTGAAATGCTTGTGCATTCCACTAAATTTAAGCACCACTATTTGCAGAAATAAGAAGACCACAATGCCTCTTGTCCGCGCACTTGTCCAAAAAAACCGCCGTGCAGCCGTGCCAGCTAGTCCTGGGTCCATGGATGAACTGGTAGAAAGTGCATTCCGGACTAGGATGCAGTTGTTTTTGCTCGTCCCTGCACTGCAGTCAGGAAGTAAAACTTACGAATCAGCTTATTTTAGATTGCCTTGGTCATTATACCTTAGTTACTACCAATGTAGGGATACCTTGAAGACGGGAGGTTAGACGACGGCAACGAGGGATAGCCATCTCATTTTGCGCAGTTGTACTAAAACTGAGGTGTGTGATTTTGATTGCGCGGATAGAAACGATACGGAGACAGACATCCCGAAACGATATGGAGACAGACATCCATGTTTGCGCAAATATGAAATACGGTTATTTAAACAGTGACACATATTACTAATTTCCCCAGTTTCCTCTTAGAACCAAGTCTTAGATTCATGCTACAGCTTTCCCACTTTCTTCCGTGTTTGAACCAACGCTTTGAGTTCACTGTATGAACTTGCTTTACTTCTAATAATAGTAGAAGTCTAGGTGGCTTTGTAACAGCGGACGGAAGTAGAAAAGGATCCACACGAAGGGGGAAGAGCTGGGGCAATAGAGCAAGGAAGGTTTCGAATGAATATATACCTGAGGGTCGTCAGCATGTGGCAAAGACGGCGTCGGGAGGCCGCATCTTGGCCACAATACCAGAGGGAGGAAGAAGGGGTAGAAGGCCCTCCCGAGCCGGTGCTCTCTAGGAGAGAACGACACGTCCGCCGATCGGGACGCACGGGCAGCCGTTGGTCTCCTCCCTCGCCGCCGACAACAGCATGAACGATGCACCTACACCCCGTGCCACGGTCGAGGTTGTCCGGCCGGATTTGTGACCAGACCTGAGCTGAGAGAGAGAGTGTCCTATGTCTTGCTTAGATCTGGAGAGCATGAGAGAGTGAATGAGAGGAACCCTAGTAAAGCAAGCGCTAAGGCTCCTGCTTTTATATATAGTGGAGTGATTTTGTTGTACCGGCTTCAAAAATATGCGCTCCTACGTGTACCCGCGAGTGGGTGTGAGAGAACTAGTGCGTGCGTGCACCGCTTCTCTTCGTGAGAGTACAATATATACTATGCCCAAAGAACGTTCGCCGCAAGAGTATTAGTATAAGTGTGTGACGTGTGAGCTAAAATAAATGTGCGTGCCGTCTTTTGTTTTTTAGAAGTTCTGAGGTTAGGGTGTGAAGAGCACATATGTGCGTGAGGTCTACATGCAGATAGAGGATGGGTGCGACATGCGAGTCTGCGAGAGGACTCGGGAGAGTCATGACTCGTGAGGGTGCATGTGCGTGAGAGATAGGGGGGCACGTATCAATGCAATGCATGTGTTCGTAAATCATTATCCGACAAATGTTCGCCACAAGCCTTTTCCTGACAAACGCCATAAGAACCGTTAGATCGGCATCCGACAGTGTCAGTTTTGCCATGTCATTTAACAGAACAACCACTCCTCCTACACACAAATCTTCCACATGAGTGTTAGCAACTATCGTATGCTCCCTCCGTTCCGAAATGCAGTGCATATAGCTTCATTGAAAATTAGAACCTCACAAACTTTTACCGAGTTCTCGTGTACCAAATTGCACATGTAGAATACCCTGTATATATCATTTCATTCATCTTCGATAGGTAACTATAAATATGGGTGAGGAGTCTACAAAGAAAGACCATCGTATCACCCGCAGCAATTTCAACCATCCTTTAGTGTCGAGGAATATCATAGGAACTCTATATGATATGATTCTTATAGGATTTTTTTCCTTTAGAGCCAATTGGTTCACAGGAATAGATACATATACTCTACATTTCAAAGGAAATAAACATGATATCATTTCTATAGCTTTAGAGCCACTTGGTTCATATGAATGGATTCCTATACTCCCTTAATTTCAAAGGAAAATAAACATTAGCGTATATTCAATAGAAAAGTTCCTATGATATGAACCAAATTACATCTCTTTACTAATCCCTCCTCATAGGAATTGAGATACATGTCATCTCTAGATTCAATAGAAAAGTTCCTATGATGTGAACCAAATGACATATTTTTTCCAATCCCTACTCATAGGAATTGAGATGCTCCATGTCATCTCTTTCCCTACAACTTCCACGTATGCATCTTATATTCTTAAATAGATAGTACAAGCCACTAGTAGCTTTTTTCCAAAAATGCAACTATGGCACAAGAACTATATAGTGTGCCAATAACTTTGAAAGATGGTTGATGGATGAAGCTAACCCGATAGTGCAGAGATGGGCAAATCCGAGCAGTACTGGCCGTTGGATATCATCAACATTCCACCAGATCTGCCACATGTACAATTTAGAAGACTCCATGGTTGAACTTAAGCATAATGCACAAACCTCAAAACACAAGCACTTCTCCTTTGTTCTAGAATCTTCTGTATCATAATTGATTTTTTTTCTAAATGAATTGCCATTATTTGTTTTTTACTTTATAATTTACAATGCACAACCCCATGAATCTTAAATTTTTTATAAAACTAATTGATTTTGAATGAGATGAACTATAAGAACTAAACGAACATCTACATCATGCATATATGACTCAAAGCTTTACATGCTATAGTGTGTATTTATTCATAATTTGGTTTCGAAATCTCATGCGTTCAATACATGTGTACCTTACTAGTTTTGAATAGAGTAGAAAATTTCACGCGGCCCCGGGTCTATCAAAATGCAGGGCCCATGCATCATTGCCTTTCGGTCGAATCTACGTCCACAATTTTTTGTACGTGCTATATCTCCACTGGTCCCCGAATCCAAAATGCTGCCTCGTTCTCGTAAAATCAAGCGGCCCACACATATTTAAGGCGTCGACTCGAAACCGTTTACTACGACGTGGCCCCGCACGCTGTAGTACTCCTACAAACCCTACCACCGCACTCATCATCGGTTTTCTTTAAGAGGACAAGGGAGAAGCCGATTTGTAGTGGAGGCGCTTTCCAAAAAAAGGATCTGTAGTGGAGACCCCTTCCCTAGGATGCCCTAGGTAGCTGCCGCACGCATCATTGTTTTCTCTTTTCTTTATGCTCTTGCGCGCGAGAGTGAAATGATGGTTGCTTCATCCGTCCAGCATAATGCGGGAAAGGTGGGGCTTTGTGATTTGACCCCTCATCGCTCATTTTCTACTACTACGATGCTACGACCGGGGTGCCTCCAACTCCAACCGCTGCTCCGAACTGTAATTTGGTGCATCACACGTGGAACAAGACGGTGGAAGAGCCACATGTCTGCCAAAGGGGTCCTGTTAAGTGTGTCGCCATTTCGTGTGCGGACTGACCCTGCTTGAGTTGCTACGCCAACACGACAGGAGTAGCCTACCACTTGGTTTTCCTCCTTGGTGAATCCCGACTATATTGATCTAAAAAGATATGTGCTGAACTACCCTCTCCGTCTCGTTTTTTTATTTGTAGGCGTCTCGGTTTATAGGGCTGCACATAGTTCTAGGTCATCCATTTGACTAACTAAATATGAGTTACTATGTCACAAAAAGTATATCATTGGATTCTTATTGGTTGATATGTGAAGAAACAAGAAATGAGGTAGAAGTTAATGCACCGCGCCTTAGTATTGTGGGATTATTTGGTTTTCGTAAGATGACGTGCGTTTGGTTGCAAAGGTGGTCATGAATGGGTTGGGATCGTTCAGAAAATAGACATGTTTGGTTATAAAGCACATGAATGGTTCGAGTCAAAAAAAAGAGAATATGCCTTGAAGATGCTGAACCATTCCACCCAACCAAATCGGTCGAATCAAATGGCCACCCTTTGCATGCATGACTATGTGAGCATGACTAGTGGTACCGTCTTAAATAATTAGCTCATCTCTTATATTCAGCCAAACACATGAATTGAATGGTTCAATCCCAAAAAAATTGAATAGTCCCAATCCATTCATACGATACCTTCAACCAAACACATCCGACGGAGGGAGTAGTTGTATTTAAAAGTCGAGGGCGGGCTTTTCCTGCGCGGTAGGTGGGGCAGTTCCGCCTAATCGGTTCGACAGAGACGCGAGAAGACGAGGGAGTAGGCTGCTGCAAACGTAGGGCTGTGTGATTTGACAGCGAGTTACTGCTAGACAGGTGGGGCCCCGTGATTTGACTTGCCATTATCATTTTAACTGCGGCGCTACGACCGGCGTGAGTCTCCCGATTCCTGACCACCTCCATACAGGTGCCTCTCCCAATGCTCCACCATGTAGTAGTAGAGGCTGGCTCTTGCATGAGAGCCCACTTCTCCACTTTTTCCATGCCTCTCTTTCCTCCACATATGCAAAAATGCCGTGTAAAGCGCACTATTGTACTTACTTGCTCCTACAGGTGCTTAAGCTTGCCACATAGGCATAAATTCTGATGTGGCAAGTTAATCAAGAAGAGAGAGACTAGTTTGGTAACCCAAGGAAGAAACGGTGCTAAGCGCGTGTACCTAGGTGAAAAGACAATTTTGAGTCTATAGATAATTAAATGAAGCAAACTTAGCAACACCATTTCATTGGAAGATGTCACTCCTTGGCAAATGCAATAAATACTAGTACTCCCTGTGTCCCATTATATAAGAACGTTTTTGACACTACACTAGCTAGTGTCAAAAACGTTCTTATATTATGGGACGGAGGGAGTACGAAGAAAGAGATAGAGAGGAGTAAAAAAATACACTTATAGCCAACCTTATAGCCAACCTTGTTGTAGTACACTTATAGCCAACCTTATAGCCAACCTTGTTGTAGTATGAGTGACTAAGTGATGACTATGTATAACATGCCAACATCAGATAGCCTAATGCACCGTGTTAAATCTCCAAGGGCGTGACCACGCGAGCGACGCGACGGTCGTGGTAGGTGCGACCATGATACGGGCTGCTGGCATCCCTTGGATCTGAGATCAAACGGTCGCATGCTAAGTTGCTGAAAATTTTAAGAATACCCCTCCAGGATAGGATATTCACCCATAGGTCTAGAATCACGCCATGCAACCGTTCGATCTCAGATCCAAGGGCTCTCGGAAGCCCGTATCATGGGAGAATGGAAAGCCACTACCCTGCCGTTCGCACACTGGCAGTTCGCTCCTACTCTTTCCCACACGTCCTTTAATACTACGGCGGTTCGCTCCTAGTCGTCCCGTCCATTCACATTATGGCAGTTCCACTAATCCTAACCCACCTCCCAAATCCATGGCGTCCCAAATCTCCCCGATCGGCGGTGAGTACAAGGTTAGAACCATCACCAGCGATGAGTTCGACGTCATCACACCCGTACTTCCGCGACGGTGAAAGGATGCCTTTCTCGCTTCAGGCGCATGTTTGAAAACTCACATGATGAGTGGTTCACTGGGCTAGATGTTGAGTATACCACAGTCGTGGGATGAGAGAAGGATCTAAAGGACGAAGAGAGGAAGAAGCCCGCCGTGATCCAGGTTTGCGTACATAACGTTTGCTTGGTCTACCACATATGCCATGCCGATGTTGAGTGCCAGGATTTTAAGAACTTCCTCGAGGACAAAATAGTCAAATTCATTACTGTAGACTTTAAGAACGACAAAGAAGTCCTGCGTCAGATATGCCTCGCTGTAGGCAACCCCTTCGACCTCCAGAAGAATCGGCTGGTGCCCTCTCGTCAGCCCTCAATGCTGACCCTGGTAGGAGCCATGGTTCATCCTTCGTACCGCAAACTGGAGAAACCTCATTACACGTTTCATCGTCATGCATGGCAGTGGAATGTACTAGATACAGACCACATCCACTACGCTACAATGGATGGCTACCTTTGTTTCAATATCTACAAGGGTTGGATGAAGAGCAACAGCCAAGTTGGCAGTTCAAGCAAAGAAGTATCGGCCAAGAGGAAGAGGGACAAGGACGAAGTCGAGGATGTGGACGAGGACTCCGAGTAAGGTGGCAGTGTCATTGCTCATGGCGGTTCTAAACTTCTAATGCAGTTTCTACCAGATTAGTTGCATAGTTTAATTTCAGGTGTGCTTAGTTTAATTTGAGGGGTGTGTTGTGCTGAGCCCCAAGCAGAACTATGTTATGTTTCTTCTCGTTACTTTAACTCTTCAGTATGTACATACTAGTACTAGTATTTCTTTAATAGAATTTAGCAACCCAATTAAGCACGTACTAGCTTTTTTAATAGTACTATATGCATAATTTGGCGACGAGCGCTCTCTATATGTACCACCTTTTTTTTAAATTTCAATTTTTGCTCCATGGCGCAATCCATCGATAGTGGAGTACTACTGTACAAAAGTATACATTTTTTAAAAGGCTAGCGTACTGTTCATCACATATATATATATATATAGCTAGTTAAATTCTCAACCTAGAACGACGTGCATGCCATGTAGTAAACCGATCCGGAGGAAGTATAGTAAAAATGAGGTGATTTTACCCACCGAATCGGCGGGGGAGCATGGCCTGTCATGCGGTCCCACATGTCATGATGTACCAAGGCGATGCGCGTGTCCCTCTTGAGGTAGAAGCAATACTAGTACGTGGTTTGAGATGATGTCGAACCGAAGTGTGAAATAATGGTTGCTTCGCCCGTCTGGGAAGGTGCGGCATTGTGATTTGACGTCTCATTGCTCATTACTAACATTGGGCCGGTACGAGTGGGGTGCGTCCCCCTGCTGTTCTGCACTGTTATTTGGTGCTTGACACGTCGACCTGGTTGCTATATGTCCCACATGTCGGCGACAGGAAGTACAGAATTCATGAAAGGGAGCGTCGAAGGAGGAGTATACTACAGAATTCATGAAAGGGAGCGACTTAGTTTTGGAAAAATCTGTTTTTACGGAATACGTACCCAGTAGGGTTTATAGGGCTCATCTAAAAAAACATTCGTTTTTCCGTTTGATAAGTCTCAGTTCTAGTACTATACTAGTAGTAGTACCATTACATGTTGGATTTCGAGGTGCATTAGATCACCCGACGCAAGCAGTGTCAAGAGGAAACTAACCAATGCATGTACAAGTTCATGGAAATTTAGTGGTCATTCATGCATTCGTTCTAATTAATGCCTCGGTAAACATAACTTCTTGAGAAAAACGAGCGTACTGTGCAAACTACGAAATTAATTCGACCACTCACTGTCTACCTTGGTTGGAGAGATTTTGAAATTGAGCCATAAACTGGAAAGGAGGGAGTAGTATCTTTTGTCTCGATTACTATTTGTGGCCTTGTATAGATGCAAAATGTATTTTTTATAGTGGCATTTTATAAGTCAATGGAGGGAGTACTAACCAAAGTACGTAGTAGGGACGAGGAGTAAACGGAATGAGTAGTAAAATTTTCTCCTCGTGCTGCAAGCCACCGCGTGCGTGGGCGAGGGAGCGGGCGTAAAGGCGTACAATAGTACTCCAGCTTCACCTCATCCTGCGAGCCACCGCGCCCGTGGGCGGGGGAGATGGCGTACTAAGCAAGTTTCTCCTCGTTCTACGAGTTGACGGGACACATCAAAAGTACTCCAGTGTATAGAGCCTTGCCTCTAAGGTAGGCCCCACATGGTTTGCCTCTTTTTTTAATTTAACATAACACGTCAAGTCGCAATTTGTTTGTTCACCCGTGGTAGACGATCCTCCCTCCACCAAGTGGACAACCAGTACACGTGCCAAATTACCACGTGGGATGCCTTTTTTGTACAGAAATGAGCTCCACCATGTACCCGCGCGGGTGTGGTTGGGAAAGAGACGGGAGTACGTGCGCCGTGCATGCACCTCTTCTCTTCGTGCATGTCCCCCACCTACGTGGGTGTGTGTGTGAGAGATACAAACCTAAACATAATGCGCCGTCCATCCCCATGCCTCCGCCCAGTCCGACCACCAGTCACCACCACGGCACCACGCCCCACTCCTCCTCACCTTATCTCTCATATTTCTCCCTCCATTTTTATATACAAGGGGCCACTATCAAAATTACAATTTCCATATATACAAGGCCACTAACACTAATCGATGCAATATTGATGGTGTTTGCCTCGTGGTACTAGCAAAGGAGGACATTAATTATCCCTTGCATGCATGCGGGAGTTTGTAAAAAAGTGCATCTTGATGTTCCGTGCAATGCACGGGCATCTTGCTAGTCCATGAAAACAACACATGGCAAAATTCCACGGCGAACGAGGGATTTGAATCTGTTGGGAGGGGCTGTTTGGATCTTGCCCGGGGTAGCCAAAATATTGGTGACCCTTTTGTCCACCGGTGCCTTTGCCACCGATGAACGAGGCACGTCTCGGGTGCTCATTATGTCATGCATCATCCAGTGCGCACGTTGGAGACGAGCTCGCACGAGCTGTGTTTTTTTGTCCCACAACACTGCCCGAGCCGCCCGCAGACCGACCGGCGACCCGCAAATTACACCATCGAACCGTAGCCGCACACATTATGACAACAACTCAACCAACTGGATGAAATTCACGCAAACACGTAGACAAACTGATATTTCATATAAACAACGACAGAAATCATATAAAATACTAGATTTTCACACAAACATGACGGATTTCATTACATTCAAATGAACTACGCGATGCTAGTTCTGGACAGCGCAGGTATATAATACATGGCCTAAATGGTCGCCCGCCGACCGATTTGTGTTCCTCATGTCCGGCAGCACGATCACCGGACTGCTGGGAGCCCCGGAGGTATATGCTTCAGCGCAAAGGACGGCTCGCTTCACCACTGTCCAACTGATATCATTGGTTGGTGCCGAAGATGATGGTGGCCGGCACCGGTTCGAGTTCATCACCGGCCACTACTTCGCCTTGGCCGGCACCGGCTCGAGTTCATCCTAACATTGACCTCTTCCGTGGAGCCCATGCGAGGTCGACGAAGGTCCTCACAACAAAAGGATCCGGCAAGACACCTGTTGTGTACGCCGGCGTCGCCTCCGCGGTGGCCTTCGTGGGACCCAAGCGGCGGCGGCCTCCCGTGTTCTACTTCTCCTCGATGATGGCGGCGGACCGGAGGCGCTGGCCACCGACTCGTCGCTCTCCGCGCACCCGGCTTCTGTCGCTGCTTGCATGGCGCGGCCGCCGGCATGGTAGTCTCGGCCACAGAAATAGGAGACGTGGTACGAGGCGGCGGCGTGGATGGCAGCAATGACGCCCATGCACCGCTCCTCGTCGAGCTGGCCTGGAGCGGCGAGTTGTTGAACCGCGCGCCGGCTTGGGGCGGCAACTGGCTCCGTCGGGCGTGGGGAGGGAGGTGGATCAGCGAGCTGCATAGCTCGTATCCGGCGGGCTACCCAGACGGCTTGGATGTGGAATAACTACTCTTCGTCAGCCATTGTAAGAGTGGACAAAATGGTGGAGGAGATAGGGGAGCAGCGGAGGTGTGCGATTCTTGGCCATCGTTTGGCCTCATTTAAATAGTAGATTAAATAAACGGCGGATGGGAGGAGCTCGACCAGCATTGCGTTTAACGCCGGCCCGGTCATGAATGGACGTGTGTCCAGAGTGGGTTTCTCGGCTTCCACACGGGCGGGTTTCATGAAGGCGTTTGAATGCGGCACGGAGGCGTGTTCAGCCGGATGTTCCACGAGTGGCGCCCTCGAATCTGACCTAGGACACCGCACCGTTCTTCCACTGAGTGTGGGCTCTTTGGGTGCATGGCCTGCATGTCAGTGACCCAACGTAGGCAGCGCACACCAGAGGAACCTTTGGTGGGCCAGGGCGGTCAGAAGCGGGCATTTCATAAACCGATGATTGTTTATTGAGTGTGATGTCATCTTTTTCATGTAGTTAAGCGTGTGTCTTGCATCGTGTGATGTGTGCATGCAGGCGTGCGAGTGTTGCGTGCGTGCAAAGGTGTGTTTCAGTGTTGCATGCATGGGTGCGTACGTGCAAGGGTGCGTACGTGTGTGTGTTCGTGAGTGCATGTGTACGTGTCAGTGTTGCACGCCAGCATGCGTGCGTGTGTGTGCGTTATGGTACGTGTCAGTGTTGCATGCCTGCATGCGTGCGTGTCTTGCGTGCGTGCATGTGTAAGTGCGGGGTGAGGCTACACGTCAGTCGACTGACTTTTTCATCTCTGGTCATTAGATTTTCCAGCCGTTGGATTCGAAATCAAGGGCCTCCAGTTTATCATCAAACTCCACCCACCCCCAAGCCGCCAGCCACCACCAGCCGAACCGCCCGCCCCCGCCGCCCGCGGCCGGCCCGCCTTCCCCGAAACCACTCCCCACCGCCGGTCCGCCGCCGCACCTTCGAGAGAGTGGGCCAGCATATATGATCTTGAGATTTTACGAAGTCACCATAGGTGCCTCGTAGTCGAGTGGAACGGCTCCTCCCACTGAACGTACATCGCCGGAAAATACTGAAATTAACACAAGATAAATGCGAGAACCAGGACTTTAACATTGGTGGGCTCGAGAAACCACTGTCCTCTAACCATCCAACCACATGTTGGTTAGCATGACAAAATGTATGTGGTGACCATGATGAGCTTATCCTGAAGTCCAGTGACCATATCGTGCTTTCGCTTAAAATACAATGACCGTAAGTGTCGTCAACAAAATACGGAGCACGCATCAAATGCAAAGTCCATCAGTGTCATCAACAAAATATGGAGACGTATCGTGAGCTAGATACCGTTGTACTATTGTATATGCTTATTTTCTTAGTGGCCGATTGCGTGTGTGGTGTGGTGGGCACATCATTTCTAGTTGTGGTGGGTCAACATGAAGACTCATGGGTCAGTTCCATCCTGCGCCACATATAGGTTGGACCGAGACGTGTTATACGGAGACCCATGTGGAGGACTCGGCGTACAACACGAAGCTACCAGAGTCGCGGAGGACTCTATCCCCACTGGTGATAAGCCGACTATATATGATTTGTAACCCTAGGCCCTTAGTATGTTATACAAGCTTGGGGGCTAGTTCGTCGATAGTATACACACACGCACAATGCCTGGTATTCACGTGTACTTTGTACACACCCCTAACACTAATATACAGTACCAGGAGTAGGCTCTTTCTTCAACTGCAAGGGTCCGATCCGAACTAGGGTAAAACTTTGCCTCGTATTACCATCCAGCCTAACAGCCAGGGATATCCTAC
>NC_041387.1:196131174-196175799 GCF_002162155.2 Triticum dicoccoides | reverse complement strand
ATGTGTGCGAGAGAGGCCTAAAGATAATGTGCGTGCGGGAGACACGTAGGCACATATATGTGCATATAGAGGGCTAGTAGAGACCGTGCATGTGTATATATGCATGTGAGAGAAATAGTGTTTTCCAACTGAGATTAGTGAAAAAAGTGGTACATAGTAGTCAGAAAGAGAGACAGAGAAACAGAGAGAGCATGTGCGTGAGACACCCCGACACCCTGAGAGAGATTGTGAGCATGTGTGAAAGAGAAATGCCGATGCATATAAAGTTTGTGCACTTATGCGTTAGATAGAGAGATATCTACGTGTAAAAGGAGGTTCTACGCATCAAATGAAAATATAAATGGCATTATTATTTTTGGATGAGATCATGAATTTTGCAAAATTGCGTATGGATGAAAATCGGTCTATCAGACACCCATACTCTATTGAATTCTAGCATGTGCATGTGTTTATTTCATATTATCGATCCATAGAGTGAGAGCGGTTTGAAATACTGGCAATGGATGCTTTTGCAATTCATATATAAACATTAATTAGTGCACTCCATGTTGTTAGTGTGAAGCACTTTATACATTTGTCACTTACATGGATACATTTCAAATTGCTAGCTACGAAATAAAATACATGTCGAATTCAACATAAAGGGGGTTTCGAAGATTCGAATTCATAGGAAGTGCATTCATCTATTTGAACCCGAGATAATGGCATTTGTAAATCAGATGTAAAAGGGGGCATCAATCTTTGTTGTGAGTTTGAAGATGGTATATATATTCATACGCATATCTAACTTTTTTTTTGCAACCAAGGAGATTATACCTGGAACCATGCATGAACTGAGGTAATTTGCATATTTTTTAATATATACTCGTGTACAATGTATACTAAAATGTACCCCCTCCATTACAAAATAATCGTAGCTTTAGGATTTTCAAGAGTAAAGATTTGTGAAGTTTGACAAATCCTGAAAGTTGAATTCAAGAGAACCGAAAACGTTAATGCTTCTGCTCCCAAATATTGAACGAAGCGCCAAATAGGCCTTTGGTCACTAGAAACCGCGCGAGACTAATGTTTTGGTGGTAGGAAATTACTGTCCTGACTCTGGCCCGTGTAGCCTATCGGCCCGATGTCCAAAGGTCTAAACCGGGGTAGGTTTGTAACTTCACCAAGACGCCAGTCTCAACCGCCTCCGAGAAGCATTCATACGCCGTGGGCGCCTAAACACCCATGCGCTCGGCCGAAATCTATCCCGCCCACATTTGGGACACATGACATGACTGTCCTACCCCCAACCCGCAATATGTCCGGAATTTTAGATGGGGGCAAAGTTTGTAACTTTCCCCAAATTTCAAACAAGCGCATATGAAACCGAAACATTGTTCCCCCTTAGTTCCCCGCCTCCCTCTGTTTCCCCATTCATACTCCGTGGGCGCGAAAACGCCCTCTCCACCAGCCGTGAAACCCCAACCTCCTCCGTCCTCCACCCCATAGCGGCCAATCCACCGCCGCCCTCCTCCATCATGCCGGATCTGGTACCCCGACGTCGTCGTCCAACAAAACTGCAACCGCAACGCCCTCAAGGACTTAGCAGCTGAAGCCGAGGCAGAGCTGCCTCCACGACGCCGACGCCGATGTGCGCCGTACCAGAACCACTTTGACCACGCCGTCCTGCGCCTCACTGCTGCAGCTCCACTGTCACAACCGTCCATCGGACCGGAGCTATTCCCGCTATACCGTCGTTCGCCACCTTGGATCTACTTCCCCGCCGCTGACAGACGGCCACTGCACCACACTCAACAACTTGGCCATGGGTTCCTCCAAGGCTGCACCATCCTCCACAACTTCTGGTTTCCGGCGAACAACAAGATCGTTGGAAAAACAGAAGGAGGACACAACACTGCCAGCAGAAAGAGGTACCCCTCTTCCCTTATTCGTGCAAATTTATATCTCCGCTCACACCGTATTCATCCCACGAAAGAAACTAGTTGAGCGCTTCTTACTGCATCTTCTTCGTGATACTAAATGCACAAGGTTTCCTCCCTTTCACTATTTCACCTTTGCTAGAGGTCAGTAGCCCGCCTGGATTTCAATTCAGGGTCAGTCGAACCGCAATTAAAAGAAGCAGCACCCGCTTAGGCGCGTGGAGCACCTAGTCCGCATGTTCCCCGGGGAAGCGGCGCATCGGTGTCTATCATAGGGGTGTGGGGCGCAGGAGCTTCTTGCACCCGATCTGGAGGTCGGCGGGGCTTGAATGGATGGCCGGGGGGCGGTGCCAAGCACGGCAGTGCGGTGAGGTCGAGGGGAGGGCGTAGGCAGGGGAGGAATACTGGGCCGATGGTCGCTGGCGTTTCGAGGAAGATCGTCAACACTGACTGGCTGGAGGTAGATGAAGGCGATCTCCCCGTTCTTTGTACATTGGATAGTGCAGAAAAAATGGACTGACCTATTTGCTTTCCGTCGACTGTTATTTTCATAGAATCTTGTAGTAATTGAGTGTGCCATGCATGTTGTAGAGCTATCATATGTCTCCCGTCATTTATTTCTCACCGACCTGCTATCTGCTACCTTTACACTATACTAATTGTGCACACACTTCACCCATACTCACACTATTGTTTTTTTATGCATGGGTATTTCAGACTCTGATGCAGTGTTGATGAATGCAGAAAAGAAAAGACAGAAGTCGCTCCAGTGTAATTCGAAGATAAGTAGTAAGCATTTCAACGCTCTAATGGGTGCAGTGTCAGCAGTTGGAGACAGTAAAAGTAGCTCTGCAGTTGATGATCTCAATTGCCACACACAACCATCCCAGGTGCTTGCTTTAACTTCGCGCTGTCAAATGTGGTTGCATGTTGCATATGGTGTCTAGCTTGTATTGCTTCCAATTTGGTTAAATTGCATCTGCTTACTTTACACATTATACCTTTGATAATGACATGCCTTCCTGTTTTTGATACATACTACATATGTCTATTAACCATGTTCGTACATCAAACTAATGCTCTTTTGTATCCCTCGTCAATCACTTATGATGAGACAGTCACCCGGGTGGGTTACTGTGAGACGCCCTACTCGTTTAAAGAGTGCAGTGTCATCCTCCCCGCATGATTCTCGAGAAACAGCAAGGCTAAATGAAGATAGTCAATGTAGCTCTCTAGTTGATCACCATAATTCCCACACAACACCATCGCAGGTGCTTGCTCTTACTTGGCAGTGTGATATGTGGTTGCATGTTGCACATGGTGTCTACCTTGTAATGCTTCTAATTAGGGTAAATTGCATCTTCTTAGTTAACACATTATACCTGTGAATATGACATGCCTTCCTGTTTTTGGTACATACTACGTCTTTCTATTAACCATGTTCTTACATCAAACTACTTCTCTTGTGTATCCCTCATCAATGCTCCTAATTTGTTAAATTGCATCTCCTTAGCTTACACATTATACATGTGAATATGACACGCCTTCCTGTTTTGGGTACATACTACATCTGCCTATCACACCATGTTCTTACATCAAACTACTGTTCTTGTGTATCCTGCGTCTATCGCTTATGATGAGACAGTCACGCACGTGGGTTAATATGAGACACAATACTATGATAAAGAATGCAATTTCATCCTCTCCACATGATTCTCAAGAAACAGCAAGCCTAAATGAAGATATTGAACATTGCTCTGTACCTGAAGACAGCACTTCCCCTACACCACCATCACAGGTGCTTGCTCCAACTTCGCAGTGTGATATGTGGTTGCATGTTGCATACGGTGTCTAGCTTGTAATGCTTCTAATTAGGGTAAATTGCATATGCTTAGTTTACACACTATACCTGTGAATATGACATGCCTTCCTATTTTTGGTACACACTACATCTATGTGTTAACCTTGTTCTTACATGAAACTACCTCTCTTCTGTATCCTGCATCAATTACTTACGATGAGTCACCTTTATTCGTTGCATATTGCATATTATTTCTAGCCTGTTGCCATGTATTGCTTCTAATTTGGTCAAATACATTTGTTAGGGCACCCTTTTAATTTGGCAGAGTGATATTGGTTTCATCTTTCATATGGTTTATAGCTTGCATTGATTCTAACAAGTTCAAGCACCTTGTGCTTAGTTTACACTTTATACATCATACATGTCAATATGTCACGCCGTCCTGTTTTTCATACATATTCCATCCTCCTATCATGCGGCTGCCTTACATGAAAGTAGTGTTCGTCAGTATCATGCATCAATAAGTTCTGAAGAGCAAATTTTATTCCTTTTTCTTGTGGGTTTGACTTGACAAGGCAAAATCAAGAAAGAGGAAGGAAAAGAGTAAGGAAGGCGATGATGGTGGTCCTCTGCAACAATGTAAATGGAGCATCTGTACCGATTCTCCTTGTACTGATAGTGCATTACATGGTCCAAGTCTCCACTCCCCTACTCCACCATCCAAGGTGCTTGCTCTAACTTGGCAGTGTGATATCTGGTTGCATGTTGCATATGGTGTCTAGCTCGTATTGCTCCTAATTAGTGTAAACTGTATCTGCTTAGCTTACACATGATACATGTGAATATGACACGCTTTCCTGTTTTTGGTACATACTATATCTGTCTATCACACCATGTTCTTACATGAAACTACTCTTCTTGTGTATCCTGCATCAGTCACTTATGATGGGACACCTTTAAGTTGGCAGTGTGATATTGGTTTGCATCTTGAATATGATTTCTAGCATGTATTGCTTCTAGTTTGATGAACGCCACCTATGACGAGACAGTTTTAACTTGGCAGAGTGATATTGATTGCACCTTCCATATGGTTTCTTGCAGTGTTTCTAATTTATTGAAGTGCCTTCTGCTTAGTTACCACATCATAGGTGTGAATATGTCAAGCCGTCCATTTTTTCATACATATTCCATCCTCGTATCATGGCTTTGCCTTTCATCAGAGTAGTGTTCGTCAGTATCATGCATAAATGAGTTCTGAAGAGCGAATGTTATTCCTTTTTCTTGTCGGTATGACCTCACAATGCAAAATCAATAAAGCTGAAGGAAATTGGCAAGGCATTGGATGATGGTGGTCCTTCCGAGCAACTGAAACGGAGGTTCTCTACAGATTCTACTCCGCCATCCTCCCAACAAGATTCGCAGGACAACGCAAGGCTAAACAGTCAATGTAGTTGTGTAGATGATGAGCACATCTCCCCTACTCCACCATCACAGGTGCTTGCTCTAACTTGGCACTATTATATGTGGTTCCATGTTGCGTATGATGTCTAGCTTGTATTGCTTCTAACTTTGTTGAATTGCATCTGCTTACTTTACACATAATGCTTGTGAATATGACATGTGTTCCTGTTTCTACATCAGACTACTATTCTTGCATATCCCGCATCAGTCACTTATGATAAGGCACCTTTAAGTCGCCACTGTGATATTGGTTGCGTCTTGCATATGATTTCTAGCATATACTGCTTCTAATTTGTTGAAACGCCATACAGTTTGAACTTGGCAGAGTGATATTGGTTGCATCTTTCATATGGTGTCTAGCTTGTAGTGCTTCTAATTTGTTGAAATGCCTTCTGCTTAGTTACCACATCATAGGTGTGAATATGTCACACCATCCTGTTTTTCATACATATTCCATCCTCGCATCATGTGTTTGCCTTTCATCCGAGTAGTGTTCGTCAGTATCATGCATGAATGAGTTCTGAAGAGCGAATTTTATTCCTTTTTCTTATCGGTTTGACTTCACAATGCAAAATCATTACAGTTGAAGGAAATTAGTCCGGCAGTGGATGATGGTGGTCCTTCGAAGCAACTCAAACAGGGGGTCTCTACAGATTCTACTCCGCCATTCTCTCAACAAGATTCGCAAGACAACACAAGGCTGGACAGTCAACGTAGTTGTGTAGATGATGAGCACATCTCCCCTACTCCACCATCACAGGTGCTTGCTCTAACTTGACACTATTATATGTGGTTGCATGTTGCGTATGATGTCTAGCTTGTATTGCTTCTAACTTGAATTGCATCTACTTACTTTACACATAATGCCTGTGAATATGACACGTGTTCCTGTTTCTAGAACATATGTGTACACGATGAGCACATCTCCCCTACTCCACCATCATAGGTGCTTGCTCTTACTTGGAACTATTATACGTGGTTGTGTTTTCCGTATGATGTCTAGTTTGTATTGCTTCTGATTATGTTGAATTGCATCTGCATAGCTTACAACTTATACCTGCAACGATCACTTACCCATAAGACACATTTAACTTGGGACTATGATGTAGGTTGCATCTTGCATTGTCTTCTAGCTTGTACTGCTTCTAATTTCTTGAAATGGCACTTACGACGAGACACTTTTTACCTGATAGAGTGATATTGGTTGCATGTTCATATGGTGCCTAGCTTTCATTTCTTCTAATTTTGTTGAAATGCCTTCCGCTTACTGTTTTTTCATACATATTCCATCCTCCTATCATACGTGTGAATATGAAATGTTGTCTTTTTTGTATATATTCCATCCTCCTGCGCTTGCCTTACATTAAAGTAGTGTTCGTCTGTATCATGCATCAACCAGTTATGCAGAGCTAATTTTATTCATCTTCTTGTGGTTTTGACTTCATAAGGCAATATCAGAAAAGAGGAAGGAAAAGAGTAAGTTAGGGGATGTTGGTGGTACCCCGCACCGACGCAAAAAGAGACTCTCTAGATTTGCCACTGCTACTGCTAATGAAGTTGAAGTCCCAAGTCTACATGATGAGTTCATCTCCCGCACTCCACCATCGCAGGTGCTTGCTCTAAGTTGACAGTGTGATAATTGGTTTCATGTTGCATATGTTGTCTAGCCTATATTTCTTCTATTTTGATTAAATTGCACATGCTAAGTTTATACGTTATACATGTGCATTTGACATGGCTTTCTGTGTCTAGAATACACTGCATCTATCTATCATACCATATTCTTACATCAAAGTACTGATGTTGTGTATCCCGCATTAGTAACTCATGATTGGACGCTTTTAACATGGCAGTTTGATAGTGGTTGCATCTTGCGTTGATTTCTACGTTGTATTGCTTCAAATTTTTCGAATTGCCACTTATGACAAGACACTTTTAACTTGGCAGAGTAATATTGGTTGCATCTTTCATATGGTGTCTAGCTTGCATTACTTCTATTTTCTTGAAAATCCTTCTGCTTAGTTTGCACATTGCAGCTATGAATATGTCATGTCATCCTGTTTTTCTTACATATTCCATCCTCATACGGTCATCTTACATCAAAGTATTGCTTGTCTGTATCATGCATCAATGAGTTCTGAAGAGTGATTTTATTCTTTTGTGTTGTGGGTACAACTTGACATGGCAAAGTCAAAAAAGAGCAAGGAAAATAATATAGTAGGGAGTGCTGTTACTCGTCGGGTGAAACGGAAAAGGCTCTGCCATCGAGATTCTGCTGGTACTTATAGTGCAGTAGAAGGTCCAAGTCCACCAGCTAAATCTACAAACACAGTATCACCTGCTCCACCAGCTGCAGCATCCGCTTCAACTGTCCCAGCATCTCAACCAGTTACTCGTTTGTTTGCTCCAGATTTGGCCAGTTCCCAAGCTGCCTTCACACCTAACACTACTTCCGAAGCACCGTTGATACAACAGGACTTGGCAAGATCAGATGAACCTCATGAGCATCAACACCAAGACGGTACCTGACCGAGTCAAGTTGCAGTTGCATGCTCCTTTATATGTACTCTCACAGTTTGATGTACACTAACACTTTGCATATTCGTTGTTGAAGTAGCACCATGGCGCAAGCGGAAACAGACATCGGGGATAATGCTTGACAGATTAACAAAATCTAAAGGAGGAAGAATGGAGATCCATTTTGAGGCAGGTTTAAAAAGGCCACGTGATGCTACAGAGTCAGCCAAGTTAGTATCAGAGGCAGCCGTTGCCATTAGGTGTCATGCGCGTATCCTCCCAACGTGGATCCAGTACAGGAATGAGAAAGACAATACCCAGTTTAACACCTTCCTTGACCATTTATCTGTAAGTAATGTTATTCATCGCAATTAGTAATATTGTCTTGCTCTGTCCCATACTTTCTAGCTTCCTCCTAATAAGACTCACATTCTTTTTTCAACAGATGAGGTTCAAGTTGGATCCGAAAGATGATGCAACTAAACAAGCATGCACTCATGTTTTTCAGTCTGCTCTGCGACAGTATCGGTACCACCTTAGAAAATCTCACTTTGAAGGCAAGGCTAACAATGAAATCGCCCAAACATCTCTAGTGGAATATATTACAGATGAAGACTGGACAGCCCTCGTTAAACACTGGTCTGATCCAAAGTATCAGGTAGGCTATATGTATTTGATCAGACCACATATTGAACTTGTATTTATGTATGTGCCTTACAAGTGTATCTTCTTCTAGGCTAACTGTTTGAAGAACAAAACCAACCGTTCTAAAGTGAAATTCCAACAGACAACAGGATCTCGTAGCTATATTGCACACTACGAGGCTCTTGTAAATAGCTGCTACTTCCTTCTTTTTTTGTGCCATATTATTGTATCTATATTGACTTGTTCCAAATACAGCGGAAAGCCCGTGCGGACCGAAAAGAACCTGAACCGAATGCAGTGCAAATATTCAAGGATTGCCACACCAGCAAGATGAAGGGCATGAGCACACCAGTTCAAGCCGCTGTTGTAAGTCCTTACTCCTCCTGCCTTGAACTGATTGGTACTGTGATGTGTTCATTTAACTACTAGGTTTGCAGCCAATGTCAGTTACTCTGTTCACTTTTATAGACAATTGTCTTAACGTATCATTCACCTTACATGGTTTAAAAGAGATGAAGGATATTCTTTTGGTCTTGATCTGTAATCTAGTTGTTATGTTCACGTGCGCACACAATGATAAAATAGCATGTTTGTTTTATATCTGTTTGCCCATGATATGAATGATGTCATACTATGTTCATCCTACTTTAAACCATGTCTCTTTATCCTCAGATGTCAACGAATGTGAGGAAATAGACAATACAGTAGGCATGCTACATGGACATATGTTCCGAAAGTGATTTTATTATGTAGTTAGCACTACAATACATGCTAATGTATTACAGTAGTTCACCAAAATAAGTTATGTATAAATGTTTAACCTACTTTGTTTGTTTTTGTCTCATTAGTAACTCACTGGTACACTAATCTACAAGTTCAAACTTTCAGGAAGCTATGGAACAAATGATTGAACAGCCACAACCACCTGAAGGTGATGAGGCTACTACAGGCACAATGTCACCTCTTGCTGCAGTGCGTCAGTATCTCTCCACTAACAGTGCAAAAAGCACCTTCCTGTGTAATTCTGGGTTGGTTGTCAAGGTAACCTCGTCCAAATCGCCTACTGAACAAAATCTTCCTGCTAGACAGAGTGATATATCTGTGCTCCAGACACAAGTCCAATCCCTAGTGGACGTTGTTTCGGAAACAAGAATAGTGGTTGAGAAATGCCGTCAAGATATGAATGGTTTTGAAACCGGACTATCAGACATTCGCTTCATTGTTGAAGAGCAATGGCGGAAAAAAGGTGGAGATCATGCTGCTCCATCAGATTCTACAGCCTGAAACATTAGCACTCAGGTCAAATGATATGTGCTTCTATACATCTGATGGTGCTTTTATCTAGAAGGACTGTAAACTTTCTGCCAATAGGCCTTTTGTTGTATGATTGGAATTTATTTTATTGTGATACAACATTTATGATGCTGCCACAGGCTACAGTAATTATGACGCTATTTTTGTATAGTGTAGGTTTATCTTAGTAACGATTACGGGCCAAAATTGGCATGTAGCCCACTAAAATTATATGGGCTTAAATTAGCATAAGCTTTCAAATTTTTCTGGTAGGCCTGTGCCCATAGTGGGCCTTTAACAGGCCTAAACATAATTTGGGCCCTCAGTAAAAGTAGGCCGTTTATAGGTGTAAATATGTCGAGCCCGTAAAAAACATGGGCCTTTAATAGACCGAAAGTGAGATAGGGCCCTGATTGTGCCAAATAACCCACTGGACTTAGCAGGCCGAAATGGTGGCCCATTTATGATGCGGATATTTGACAGGCCGAAATTCGGACGGGCCGTAAATGTGCCGACCTAATACACGGGCCTTTAACAGGCCGGAACTTCGGTCGAGCTAGATTATTGTCATTTTTATATGGGCCGTTAATGGGCCCGATATGACATTGGGCCACATATGGCCCATGGTTTACGTCCGGCGTTAACGGGCCGAAAATGACAACAGGACGAAAGTGGGCCAAATCTATAGTGGGCCTCTAACAGGCCGAATGACAGACATGGCCGAATATGACCCAAATCCTTCACAGTGATTTATGGGCCGAAAGTTTTGATGGCCTGTAAATGGGCCCAAATGAAGTCGGACCTTTAACAGGCCTGAAATACACCGGGCCGTAATTCGCCCCAATTACTTACCGGACAGTTAATGGGCCAGAAGTGACCATGGGCCGCATTGATGACAAGTTTAGACCAGGCCGTTGATTGGCCAATTTGACAGAGAATGTTGGGCCTTTAGCTGGGTCGGCCCATTATGGTCTCCAGAATCTTGTGGGCCTTTAGCTGGGCCGACCCATTATGGTCTGCAGAATCTTGTGGGCCTTTAGCTGGGCCGGCCCATTGTGGTCCACAAAATCTTGTGGGCCTTTAGCTGGGCCGACCCATTATGGTCCGCTAAATTTTGTGGGCCTTTAGCTGGGCCGGCCCATTATGGTCCGCTAAATCTTATGGGCCTTCGGTTGGGCCGGCCCATTTAAACTTTGTGGGCCACTTTTGGGCCTGTCCACGTGTCAACATATCATAGGCCCATCTCGACCGTTGGATGAGTGACACCTGTGCCAACGCGGAGCTGACACGTGGATCCATCAGCCAATGAGAATTTTACACATGGAAAATCGGCATTGGTCGTGGCTGTTAACGGGTTATCGGATCCAAAATCTGACCCGATAGCTTAACGGTGTTCTGTTACGGTGGATGCGACGTGTCGGTCACCCTTGACGAAAGCACTTCTATGACACGCGATTTATCATCATGGAAGTGGACACTTCCGTGATTATAATTTTGGTAATGTCATGGAACACTTCTACGACAGCACAGGTATGACTATCTTGATTCTGTCATAAATTTGTCATGGATGTACATGCATGACAAAAAACGCGACCTACTGTGACAAACACGTATCATCACGGAAGTGTATTTTCTTTGTAGTGAGGGGGGCGCCACCTCCCCCTTCCTTCCTCTGGCGCCTATACAAGGAAGGGGGGCAAACCAGGGTAGGAGCCCAAGTGGGATTCGACCCCACTTGGGGCGCCCCTTAGCCTCTACCCTATCCCTCCTACCTATATATATATGAGGAAAGGTGTGCCTAGCACACACGAGATCAATTGTTAGCCGTGTGCAGCGTCCTCCTCCACCATTTACATTGTCGGTCATATTTTTCATAGTACTTAGGCGAAGCCCTGCGAGAATCACTTCTCCGTCACCGTCACCACGCCGTCGTGCTGACGGAACTCATCTACTACCTCGAAGACTTGCTGGATCAAGAAGGCAAGGGACGTCCACGAGTTGAACGTGTGCAGAACTCGATGGTATCGTACGTTTGGTACTCGATCGGTGGATCGATAAGAAAGTTTGACTACATCAACCGCATTGTGAAACGCTTTCACTTATGGTCAACGAGGGTACATAGACACACTCCCCCTCGTTTCTATACATCTCCTAGATAGATCTTGCGTGAGCATAGGAATTTTTTTGAAATTGCATGCTACGTTCCCGAACAGTGGCATCATGAGCCAGGTCTTGGCGTAGATAATATGCACGAGTAGAACACAAATAGTTGGGGGTGATGATCGTTATACTGCTTACCACCAATGTCTTATTTTGATTCGTCGGTATTATTGGATGAAGTGGCCCAGACCAATCTTACATGACCACGTTAATGAGACCGGTTCCACCGACAAACATGCAACTAGTTTTGCAAAAAGGTGGTTGGCGGGTGTTTGTTTCTCCTACTTTAGTTGAATCAAAATTGACTGTGTCTGGTCCTTGTTGAAGGTTAAAATAGCAAACTTGATAAATCATTGTTGTGGTTTTTGTGTCGTAGGTAAGAACGGTTCTTGCTAGAAACCCGTAGCAGTCATGTAAAATTTGCAACAACAAAGTAGAGGATGTCTAACTTGTTTTTGCAGGGAATGTTGTGATGTGATATGGTCAAGACATGATGTGATATACTTTATTGTATGAGATGATCATGTTCTATAATCTGTTAGCAACCGGCGGGAGCCTTATGGTTGTCTCTTTATTGTATGAAAAGCAAATGCTATGTAATTGCTTTACTTTATCGCTATGAGTTAGTAATAGTCGTAGAAGCAATAGTTGGCGAGACAACCACGACGCAACGATGGAGATCAAGGTGTTGAGCCAGCGACGATGGAGATTATGATGATACTTTGGAGATGGAGATCAAAAGCACAAGATAATGATGGCCATATCATGTCACATATTTTTGATTGCATGTGATGTTTATCCTTTATGCATCTTATTTTACTTAGAGCGGCGGTAGCATTATAAGATGATCCCTTCACTAAATTTCAAGGCAAAGGTGTTCTCCCTGAGTATGCACCATTGCTACAGTTCGTCATGTTGAGACACCAGTGATGATCGGGTGTGATAGACTCTACGTTCACATACAATGGGTGTAAGCCAGATTTACTCACACATAATACTTGGGTTAGACTTGAAGAGCCTAGCATGTACAGATCATGATGGCCTCGGAACACTGGAGATCGAAAGATCGAACGTGAATCATATAGTAGATATGATCAACATAGAGATGTTCACCACTGATAAATACCCCATCTCACGTGATGATCGGACATGGGTTAGTTGATTTGGATCACGTTCCACTTAGATGACTTAAGGGATGACAGTTTAAGTGGGAGTTCTTAAGTAATTTGATTAATTGAACTTTAATTTATCATGAACTTAGTCCTAATAGTATTTGTAAATTATGTTGTAGATCAATAGCTCGCGTTGTAGCTCCTGTATGTTTTTTGATATGCTCCTAGAGAAAACTAAGTTGAAAGATGATAGTAGCAATTATGCGGACTGGGTCCACGATCTGAGGATTATTCTCATTGCTACACAGAAGAATTATGTCCTTAATGCACCGCTAGGTGACAGACCTATTGCAGGAGCAGATGCAGACATTATGAACGTTTGGCAAGCTCGATACGATGACTACTTGATAGTTTAGTGCACCATGCTTTACGGCTTAGAACCAGGACTTCAAAATCATTTTGAATGCTACGGAGCATATGAGATGTTCCAAGAGATGAAATTGGTATTTCAGACTCATGCCCATGTCTAGAGGTATGAGACCTCTGACAAGTACTTTGCCTACAAGATGGACGAGAATAGCTCAGCTAGTGAGCATGTGCTCAGAACGTCTGGGTACTACAATCACTTGAATCAAGTTGGGGTTAATCTTCCAGATAAGATAGTGATTGACAGAGTTCTCTACTCACTATCACCAATCTACTAGAACTTTGTGATGAACTATAATATGCAAGGGATGACGAAAACGATTCCCGAGCTTTTCGCGATGCTGACATCCGCAAAGGTAGAAATCAAGAAAGAGCATCATGTGTTGATGGTTGACAAGACCACTAGTTTCAAGAAAAAGGGCAAGGGAAAGAATGGGAACTTCAAGAAGAATGACAAGGAAGTTGTCACCCCATGAAGAAGCCCAAAGTTGGACCCAAGCCTAAAACTGAGTGCTTCTACTGCAAAGGAAATGGTCACTGGAAGCGGGATTACCCCAAATATTTCGCGGATAAGAAGGATGGCAAAGTGAACAAATGTATATTTGATATACATGTTATTTATGTGTACCTTACTAGTACTCGTTGTAGTACCTAGGTATTTGATACATGTTCAGTTGCTAAGATTAGTAACTCGAAACAAGAGTTGTAGAATAAATGGAGACTAGTTGAGGGTGAAGTGACGATGTGTGTTGGGAGTGGTTCCAAGATTGATATGATCATCATCGCACACTCCCTATACTTTCAGGATTAGTGTTGAAACTAAATAAATGTTATTTGGTGTTCGTGTTGAGCATGAAAAAGATAGGATCGTGTTTATTTCAATATAGTTATTCATTTAAGACAGAGAATAATTGTTATTCTGTTTACATGAATAAAACCTTCTATGGTCATACACCCAATGTTAATGGTTTACTGAATCTCGATCATAGTGATACACACATTCATAATATTGATGCCAAAAGATGAAAAGTTGAGAATGATAGTGCAACAGACTTGTGGCACTGCTGTTTAGGTCATATTGGTGTAAAGCGCATGAAGAAACTCCATGCTGATGGGCTTTTGGAATCACTTGATAATGAATCATTTGATACTTGTGAACCATACCTCATGGGCAAGATGACTTAAACTCCATGCTCCAGAACAATGGAGAGAGCCATTGACTTATTGGAAATAATACATACCGATGTATGCGGTCCGATGAGTGTTGAGGCATGCGGCGGGTATCGTTATTTTCTAACCTTCACAGATGATTTGAGCAGATATGGGTATATCTACTTAATGCACACAAGTCTGAAATATTTGAAAAGTTCAAAGAATTTCGGAACGAAGTGGAGAATCATCATAACAAGAAAATAAAGTTTCTACGATTTGATCATGGAGGCAAATATTTGAGTTACATGTTAGGCCTTCATTTAGAACAATGTGGAATTGTTTCACAACTCACACCACTTGGAACACCACAGCGTAGTGGTGTGTCCGTACGCCGTAACCGCACTTTATTAGATATGGTGTGATATATGATGTCTCTTACTGACTTATCACTATTGTTTTGGGGTTATGCATTATATATAGCCGCATTCATGTTAAATAGGGCACCATCTATATCCGTTGAGACGACACCTTATGAACTATGGTTTAGCAAGAAACTAAGTTGTCGTTTCTTAAAATTTGGGGTTGCGACACTTATGTCAAAATGCTTCGGCCTGATAAGATCGAACCCAAATCGGAGAAGTCGTCTTCATAATATACCCTAAGGAAACAATTGGGTATACCTTCCATCACAGATCTGGAGGCAAGATCTTTGTTGCTGAGAATGGGTCCTTTCTAGAGGAGTTTCTCTCGAAAGAAGTGAGTGGGAGGAAAGTAGAACTTGATGGGGTAAATGTACCTTCTCTCAAATTGGAAAGTAGTACATCAGAGAAAATTGTTCCCATGATGCCTACACCAACTAGAGAGGAAGCTAAGGATGATGATCATGAAACTTTAGATCAAGTTACTATTGAATTTTGTAGGTCAACCAGAGCACGATCCACACCAGAGTGGTATGGTAATCCTATCCTGGAAGTCATGTTACTAGACCTAGGCGAACCTACGAAATATGAAGAAGCTATGATGAGCCTAGATTCCGACATATGGCTTGACGCCATGAATCTGAGATAGGATCCTTATATGAGAATAAAGTGTGGACTTTGGTGGACTTGCCCGATGATCGGCAATCCATAGAGAATAAATAGATCTTCAAGATGAAGACTGACACTGATGGTAATGTTAATGTCTACAAAGCTCAACTTGTCGCAAAAGGTTTTCGACAAGTTCAATGGGTTGACTATGATGAGACTTTCTCAACCGTAGCTATGCTTAAGTCCGTCCGAATCATGTTAGCAATTGCCACATTTTATGAAATCTGGCAAATGGATGTCAAAATTGCATTCCTTAAATTGATATCTCCAAGAAGAGTTGTATATGATGCAACCAGAAGGTTTTGTCGATCCTAAAGGTGCTAACAATGTGAGCAAGCTCCAGCGATCCATCTATGGACTGGTGCAAGCATCTCGGAGTTGGAATATATGCTTTGATGAGGTGTTCAAAACATATGGTTTTATACAGACTTACGGTGAAGCCTGTATTTACAAGAAAGTGAGTGGGAGCTATGTAGCATTTCTGATATTATATGTGGATGACATATTGTTGATTGGAAATGATATACAATTTCTATATAGCATAAAAGGATATTTGAATAAGAATTTTTCAATGAAAGACCTCGGTGAAGCTGCTTACATATTGGGCATCAAGATCTATAGAGATAGATCAAGATGCTTGATAAGACTTCCAATGAGTACATACCTTGACAAGATGTTCAAGGAGTTCAAAATGGATCAGTCAAAGAAGGAGTTCTTGCATGTATTGTAAGGTGTGAAGTTGAGTAAAGACTCAAAACCCGACCACGACAGAAGATAAAGGTATAATGAAAGGCAGTCCCTATTCCTCAGCCATAGGTCCTATAAAGTATGCTATGCTGTGTACCAAACATGTTGTGTACCTTGCCATGAGTTAGGCAAGGGGGTATAATAGTGATCCAGGAATAGATCACTGGTCAGCAGTCAAAATTATCCTTAGTTACCTTAAATAGGACTAAGGAAATGTTTATCGGTTATGGAGGTGATAAAGAGTTTGTCGTAAAGGGTTACGTCGATGCAAGCTTTGACACCGATCTAGATGACTCTAAGTCTCAATCCAGATACTTATTAAACGTGGGAGAAATTAGCTAGAGTAGCTCCATGCAGAGCATTGTAGACATAGAAATTTGCAAAATACATACGGATCCGAATGTGGTAGACTCGCTGAACTTTTCTCACAAGCAAAACATGATCACACCTTAGTATTCTTTGGGTGTTAATCACATAGCGATGTGAACTAGATTATTGAATCTAGTAAACCCTTTGGGTGTTGGTCACATGGCGATGTTAACTATGGGTGTTAATCACATAAAGATGTGAAATATTGGTGTTAAATCACATGGCGATGTGAACTAGATTACTGACTCTAGTGCAAGTGGGAGACTGAAGGAAATATGCCCTAGAGGCAATAATAAAGTTCTTATTTTATATTTCCTTATATTATGATAAATGTTTATTATTCATGCTAGCATTGTATTAACCAAAAACTTAATACATGTGTGGATACATAGACAAAACACCATGTCCCTAGTAAGCCTCTATTAGACTAGCTCATTAATCTAAGATGGTTAAGTTTCCTAACCATAGACATGTGTTGTCATTTGATGAACGGGATCATATCATCAGGAGAATGATGTGATGGACAAGACCCATCCGTTAGCATAGCATATTGATCATTCAGTTTTATTGCTATTGCTTTCTTCATGTCAAATACATATTCCTTCGACTATGAGATTATGCAACTCCCGGATACCGGAGAAATACCTTGTGTGCTATCAAATGTCACAATGTAACTAGGTGATTATAAAGATGCTCTACAGGTATCTCTGAAGGTGTTTGTTGGGTTGGCATAGATCAAGATAGGATTTGTTACTCCGAGTTTCGGAGGGGTATGTCTGGGCCCTCTCGATAATACACATCATAAGAATCCTTGCAAGCAAAGTGACTAATGAGTTAGTTGCAGGATGATGTATTACAAAACAAGTAAAGAGACTTTTCGGTAACGATATTGAACTAGGCATGAAGATACCAATGACTGGATCTTGGCCAAGTAACATACCGATGAACAAAGGGAATTACGTATGTTGTCATAACGGTTCCACCGACAAAGATCTTCGTAGAATATGTAGGAGCCAATATGGGCATCCAGGTTCCGCTATTGGTTATTGACCGGAGAGGTGTCTCGGTCATGTCTACATAGTGCTCGAACTCGTAGGGTCCGCACGCCCAATATTCAATGACGATATAGGATTATATGAGTTATGTGATTTGGGGACCAAATGTTGTTTGGAGTCCCGGATGATATCACATACATAACGAGGAGTCTTGAAATGGTCGAAAGGTAAAGATTGATATATAGGACGATGGTATTCGGACATCGGAAGTGTTTCCTAGGGTACTGGGTACCTATAGGGTCACTGGAAGGGGTTCCAGGCACCCCCGGCAAAGATATGGACTTAATGGGCCAAGGGAGGGACAGACCAGCCAACAAGGGGCTGGTGCGCCCCTCCACCAGGCCGGCCAGCACTAGGGAAAGGAAAGGGGGGAGGGCAAGTCCTTCCTTCCTTTCCCTCCTCAAGGGAGAAAGGAAAGGGGGCGCCACCTCCCCCTTCCTTCCCCTGGCGCCTATACAAGGAAGGGGGGGCAAACCTGGGCAGTAGCCCAAGTGGGATTTGGCCCCACTTGGGGCGCCCCTTGGCCTCTCCCCTCTCCCTCCCACCTATATATATGAGGAAGGGGTGCCTAGCACACACGAGATCAATTGTTAGCCGTGTGCGGTGCCCCCCTCCACCGTTTACACCCTCGGTCATATTTTCGTAGTGCTTAGGCGAAGCCCTGAGAGGATCACTTCACCATCATTGTGACCACGCCGTCGTGCTGATGGAACTCATCTACTACCTCAAAGACTTGCTAGATCAAGAAGGTGAGGGACGTCACCGAGATGAACGTGTGGAAAACTCGGAGGTGTCGTACGTTTGGTACTCGATCGGTGGATCGAGAAGAAAGTTTGACTACTTCAACCACGTTGTGAAACGCTTCCGCCTATGGTCTACGAGGGTACCACTAATTGGTAAAACCTTATACACAGAACTTTAGAAGTAGCACTGGTTAAAATGAGGCGCTAGTTCTACATAGCAGTAGCGCGTGCGCGTGAACCGCGCTACATATACCGGTTTAGCAGTAGCGCTTCTGCTGCGAAAAGTGCTACTACTAAACTTCCCACTACGAAGCCGATAGGCTACGAATACTTGTAGCGACCTTAGGAAAACCGCGCTACCGCTAAGGCTATTGTAGAAGCGTGTTTTCCGCGAGAGCGCTACTGCTAATGGAAAGAAAATAAAATGAAAAACAAACAAAAAAGTAAATGAAAATGAAAATGAAAGGAATAGAAAAAGGAGAAAGGAAAAATAAAATGTAAATAAAAGGAAAAATAAAGGGGAAGGCATAGTAGTAGCGTCTGTTCATAACAGGTGCTATAGATAATATAGCAGCAGCGCGTTTTTAGACCCCCGCTATAGAACGGGAAAAGGAAATAAGAAAAGAAAAGGAAAATAAATAGCTATAGCAGTAGCGTGTTTTGTGAAAAGCGCTATAGCTAACTTAGCTATAGCGCATTTTTCCTACCAGCGCTACCGCTATGTTTGACTTAACCCCCGCGTTGTTTCCCTCCCCCCGGCCACCACTTCTCCCCCAAATCCCTCGCCCCACTTCACCGTCGTCTCCTGCCGATGTCGACGCCCCCGGAGCCACCAAAGCCACGCGCCGTCGACGCCACCGGAGCTGCCCCCAATGCCACCGGAGCCGTGCGGCCTCATCAACGCCACCGGTGCCACCCTTGCCGCCACCGGAGCCACCCTCGACGCCCCTGCCTCCTTCGCCACTACCGGAGCCATCCTTTGTAAGCCCCCATCCCTCCTCTCTCTCTCATGCATAGCACAAACATTGGACAGAGACATAGCTAGCTAGGTTAACTAGTTTAATTAGGTTAATTATCTAGGTAAACTAGGTTAACTAGCTAGATTAACTAGCTAGGTTATTAGGTTCATTAGGTTTGTTAGGTTAACAGGCTAGGTTAACTAGGTTGGCTAGGTTATAACAAAAATTTAGTTTAGAGCATTAGGTCAGAAGGGTTAGAGAAAATGGAGTTCCTTCACAATTTAATTGAGTTCTGTCCTCGGCAGAGAAAGGGTTAGAGAAAATAATGTGTGTGTGTGAGAGAGAGAGAGGAATAGCTAGAACAGAATTTGGGTTATGTCCTAGGCAGAGAAGTGTTTAGTGAGATCATTTTGCAAAGGTTTTTTATTTTTGAAAAGACCACTATTTTTCAAGGAAAAGAATTGAGGCAAGTTCTACTTTAAGGATGATCCCTTCTAGAATTTTAGCTTTAAACAAAAAACAAAAGCATCTGGCTAAAAATAAAAGCAGTAGCTATGACATTTAGCTATAAACAAAAAAACAAGATTGATCTTATATTATATATGTCATTGATGTTCATTTGCATATTCCATTATTGTTGATTATATCTTTTCATTGAAGCGGTCATGTTATATGCAAATTCCTCAATAGTGTTTGCTCATGTTATATGCAACATTGAAGTGGTTCGATTGTGCCCAAGTGTCCTTTTGTTGTTTCCAGGGAATGGAGACGAGTGGCCTATGTTTTGCTTAAATGTTGATTCATTTCCGTTTCTCAAATTTCAGGTGCTCGATTTGTCTACTTTTTAGCAAAGCTCATGCCGAAATTTTCCAAGAATTTCGGCATGACTTGTGCTACAAACTAGGACATATCGAGTGCCCGAGATTTGTCGCACTGAGAAGGAATCAATCTTCCTGCAAAACGTAGGCCTTTTTTATGTCATTATTCATTTTATTAGATCTAGAATTAATTGACTAGATTTAATCGTAGGAAACATGGCTAGCAACGATGAAGGACATGGTTTTGGTGAATGCGATGTCTACGAGGTGGCAGACGCTTATTTGAACCTTCTTGATGAGCAACAATTGTTGCAGGTCCCACCTGTCACATCCGAGACCGACACCGAGATTGGTGCCGAGACTGGCGTTGAGACCCATACCGGCACCGAGACCGGCGCTGAGACTGGCGTTGAGACCCAGACCGGCACCGAGACCGGCACCGAGACTAGCAAAGCCGGTATAGAACCGAAACCAAAGAGGAGATGTTGACGCCCAAGAAGAGTTGTATATGATGCAACCAGAAGGTTTTGTCGATCCTAAAGGTGCTAACAATGTGAGCAAGCTCCAGCGATCCATCTATGGACTGGTGCAAGCATCTCGGAGTTGGAATATATGCTTTGATGAGGTGTTCAAAACATATGGTTTTATACAGACTTACGGTGAAGCCTGTATTTACAAGAAAGTGAGTGGGAGCTATGTAGCATTTCTGATATTATATGTGGATGACATATTGTTGATTGGAAATGATATACAATTTCTATATAGCATAAAAGGATATTTGAATAAGAATTTTTCAATGAAAGACCTCGGTGAAGCTGCTTACATATTGGGCATCAAGATCTATAGAGATAGATCAAGATGCTTGATAAGACTTCCAATGAGTACATACCTTGACAAGATGTTCAAGGAGTTCAAAATGGATCAGTCAAAGAAGGAGTTCTTGCATTTATTGTAAGGTGTGAAGTTGAGTAAAGACTCAAAACCCGACCACGACAGAAGATAAAGGTATAATGAAAGGCAGTCCCTATTCCTCAGCCATAGGTCCTATAAAGTATGCTATGCTGTGTACCAAACATGTTGTGTACCTTGCCATGAGTTAGGCAAGGGGGTATAATAGTGATCCAGGAATAGATCACTGGTCAGCAGTCAAAATTATCCTTAGTTACCTTAAATAGGACTAAGGAAATGTTTATCGGTTATGGAGGTGATAAAGAGTTTGTCGTAAAGGGTTACGTCGATGCAAGCTTTGACACCGATCTAGATGACTCTAAGTCTCAATCCAGATACTTATTAAACGTGGGAGAAATTAGCTAGAGTAGCTCCATGCAGAGCATTGTAGACATAGAAATTTGCAAAATACATACGGATCCGAATGTGGTAGACTCGCTGAACTTTTCTCACAAGCAAAACATGATCACACCTTAGTATTCTTTGGGTGTTAATCACATAGCGATGTGAACTAGATTATTGAATCTAGTAAACCCTTTGGGTGTTGGTCACATGGCGATGTTAACTATGGGTGTTAATCACATAAAGATGTGAAATATTGGTGTTAAATCACATGGCGATGTGAACTAGATTACTGACTCTAGTGCAAGTGGGAGACTGAAGGAAATATGCCCTAGAGGCAATAATAAAGTTCTTATTTTATATTTCCTTATATTATGATAAATGTTTATTATTCATGCTAGCATTGTATTAACCAAAAACTTAATACATGTGTGGATACATAGACAAAACACCATGTCCCTAGTAAGCCTCTATTAGACTAGCTCATTAATCTAAGATGGTTAAGTTTCCTAACCATAGACATGTGTTGTCATTTGATGAACGGGATCATATCATCAGGAGAATGATGTGATGGACAAGACCCATCCGTTAGCATAGCATATTGATCATTCAGTTTTATTGCTATTGCTTTCTTCATGTCAAATACATATTCCTTCGACTATGAGATTATGCAACTCCCGGATACCGGAGAAATACCTTGTGTGCTATCAAATGTCACAATGTAACTAGGTGATTATAAAGATGCTCTACAGGTATCTCTGAAGGTGTTTGTTGGGTTGGCATAGATCAAGATAGGATTTGTTACTCCGAGTTTCGGAGGGGTATGTCTGGGCCCTCTCGATAATACACATCATAAGAATCCTTGCAAGCAAAGTGACTAATGAGTTAGTTGCAGGATGATGTATTACAAAACAAGTAAAGAGACTTTTCGGTAACGATATTGAACTAGGCATGAAGATACCAATGACTGGATCTTGGCCAAGTAACATACCGATGAACAAAGGGAATTACGTATGTTGTCATAACGGTTCCACCGACAAAGATCTTCGTAGAATATGTAGGAGCCAATATGGGCATCCAGGTTCCGCTATTGGTTATTGACCGGAGAGGTGTCTCGGTCATGTCTACATAGTGCTCGAACTCGTAGGGTCCGCACGCCTAATATTCAATGACGATATAGGATTATATGAGTTATGTGATTTGGGGACCAAATGTTGTTTGGAGTCCCGGATGATATCACATACATAACGAGGAGTCTTGAAATGGTCTAAAGGTAAAGATTGATATATAGGACGATGGTATTCGGACACCGGAAGTGTTTCCTAGAGTACTGGGTACCTATAGGGTCACTGGAAGGGGTTCCAGGCACCCCCGGCAAAGATATGGACTTAATGGGACAAGGGAGGGACAGACCAGCCAACAAGGGGCTGGTGCGCCCCTCCACCAGGCCGGCCAGCACTAGGGAAAGGAAAGGGGGGAGGGCAAGTCCTTCCTTCCTTTCCCTCCTCAAGGGAGAAAGGAAAGGGGGCGCCACCTCCCCCTTCCTTCCCCTGGCGCCTATACAAGGAAGGGGGGGCAAACCTGGGCAGTAGCCCAAGTGGGATTTGGCCCCACTTGGGGCGCCCCTTGGCCTCTCCCCTCTCCCTCCCACCTATATATATGAGGAAGGGGTGCCTAGCACACACGAGATCAATTGTTAGCCGTGTGCGGTGCCCCCCTCCACCGTTTACACCCTCGGTCATATTTTCGTAGTGCTTAGGCGAAGCCCTGAGAGGATCACTTCACCATCATTGTGACCACGCCTTCGTGCTGATGGAACTCATCTACTACCTCAAAGACTTGCTAGATCAAGAAGGTGAGGGACGTCACCGAGATGAACGTGTGGAAAACTCGGAGGTGTCGTACGTTTGGTACTCGATCGGTGGATCGAGAAGAAAGTTTGACTACTTCAACCACGTTGTGAAACGCTTCCGCCTATGGTCTACGAGGGTACCACTAATTGGTAAAACCTTATACACAGAACTTTAGAAGTAGCACTGGTTAAAATGAGGCGCTAGTTCTACATAGCAGTAGCGCGTGCGCGTGAACCGTGCTACATATACCGGTTTAGCAGTAGCGCTTCTGCTGCGAAAAGTGCTACTACTAAACTTCCCACTACGAAGCCGATAGGCTACGAATACTTGTAGCGACCTTAGGAAAACCGCGCTACCGCTAAGGCTATTGTAGAAGCGCGTTTTCCGCGAGAGCGCTACTGCTAATGGAAAGAAAATAAAATGAAAAACAAACAAAAAAGTAAATGAAAATGAAAATGAAAGGAATAGAAAAAGGAGAAAGGAAAAATAAAATGTAAATAAAAGGAAAAATAAAGGGGAAGGCATAGTAGTAGCGTCTGTTCATAACAGGTGCTATAGATAATATAGCAGCAGCGCGTTTTTAGACCCCCGCTATAGAACGGGAAAAGGAAATAAGAAAAGAAAAGGAAAATAAATAGCTATAGCAGTAGCGTGTTTTGTGAAAAGCGCTATAGCTAACTTAGCTATAGCGCATTTTTCCTACCAGCGCTACCGCTATGTTTGACTTAACCCCCACGTTGTTTCCCTCCCCCCGGCCACCACTTCTCCCCCAAATCCCTCGCCCCACTTCACCGTCGTCTCCTGCCGATGTCGACGCCCCCGGAGCCACCAAAGCCACGCGCCGTCGACGCCACCGGAGCTGCCCCCAATGCCACCGGAGCCGCGCGGCCTCATCAACGCCACCGGTGCCACCCTTGCCGCCACCGGAGCCACCCTCGACGCCCCTGCCTCCTTCGCCACTACCGGAGCCATCCTTTGTAAGCCCACATCCCTCCTCTCTCTCTCATGCATAGCACAAACATTGGACAGAGACATAGCTAGCTAGGTTAACTAGTTTAATTAGGTTAATTATCTAGGTAAACTAGGTTAACTAGCTAGATTAACTAGCTAGGTTATTAGGTTCATTAGGTTTGTTAGGTTAACAGGCTAGGTTAACTAGGTTGGCTAGGTTATAACAAAAATTTAGTTTAGAGCATTAGGTCAGAAGGGTTAGAGAAAATGGAGTTCCTTCGCAATTTAATTGAGTTCTGTCCTCGGCAGAGAAAGGGTTAGAGAAAATAATGTGTGTGTGTGTGTGAGAGAGAGAGGAATAGCTAGAACAGAATTTGGGTTATGTCCTAGGCAGAGAAGTGTTTAGTGAGATCATTTTGCAAAGGTTTTTTATTTTTGAAAAGACCACTATTTTTCAAGGAAAAGAATTGAGGCAAGTTCTACTTTAAGGATGATCCCTTCTAGAATTTTAGCTTCAAAACAAAAAACAAAAGCATCTGGCTAAAAATAAAAGCAGTAGCTATGACATTTAGCTATAAACAAAAAAACAAGATTGATCTTATATTATATATGTCATTGATGTTCATTTGCATATTCCATTATTGTTGATTATATCTTTTCATTGAAGTGGTCATGTTATATGCAAATTCCTCAATAGTGTTTGCTCATGTTATATGCAACATTGAAGTGGTTCGATTGTGCCCAAGTGTCCTTTTGTTGTTTCCAGGGAATGGAGACGAGTGGCCTATGTTTTGCTGAAATGTTGATTCATTTCCGTTTCTCAAATTTCAGGTGCTCGATTTGTCTACTTTTTAGCAAAGCTCATGCCGAAATTTTCCAAGAATTTCGGCATGACTTGTGCTACAAACTAGGACATATCGAGTGCCCGAGATTTGTCGCACCGAGAAGGAATCAATCTTCCTGCAAAACGTAGGCCTTTTTTATGTCATTATTCATTTTATTAGGTCTAGAATTAATTGACTAGATTTAATTGTAGGAAACATGGCTAGCAACGATGAAAGACATGGTTTTGGTGAATGCGATGTCTACGAGGTGGCAGACGCTTATTTGAACCTTCTTGATGAGCAACAATTGTTGCAGGTCCCACCTGTCACATCCGAGACCGACACCGAGATTGGTGCCGAGACTGGCGTTGAGACCCATACCGGCACCGAGACCGGCGCTGAGACTGGCGTTGAGACCCAGACCGGCACCGAGACCGGCACCGAGACTAGCAAAGCCGGTATAGAACCGAAACCAAAGAGGAGATGTTGACGCCCAAACCAGCTCCTCACTACTAGATTAGTGGTCACGGAGGTGGACGACGGCAATTTTGAGCCAAAACAGCCTGTGGAAGCGCACTCGTGCTATGACAATCAAATAGGCTGCATCGTACGGGCAACCGCCGCCGTCAATGATGAGAAACTAATGAAGATACCAAATATGAAGCGGTCACTCCTAACTAAGCTGCACCAGATATTCTTGTTCCCCGGCCGGGATGAAATCAAATATACTGATCCAGAGAAAGATCCGGCAATGAAGAAGATAAACAAACGCGCCATGAGCAATTTTAGCGACGCGTTGGCCACCTGGAAAGTAAGGGTGAAACATTGGATCATCGACAAAAAGGAACCCTACTGCTAGATTATAAAGGATAATCCGATAATTACGGAAGAGCAATTTGAAATATTCAAGGCGGCTTGCATTGCCGAAGCTGCCAAAGAAAAGTCGAAGTACATGAAGGGGATTCAAGAGAGGAACATTGGGTGCCACCACCTCGGAAGTCGTGGTTACGCGAGGAAGAGGTCCATATGGGCCAAGGAGGACGCGGAACACGAAAGTCTTGGCATCCAAGACCCCTTGGCGGGGTTCACCGTCCCACGGGAGCGTGACATCCTCAGGGCCCGGTACTATTGGGACCCAGTGAACAAGGTTTTCGAGACGAACACGGTCACGACGGAGTTCATGAGACTGCTGGTAATTTTAGCTTCTGATCAATTCGACTGCATGTTTAGTCATATTTGTAAACGATCCTTGTTCCATTTGCAGAGAGAGCAGCACATGATTGCGGCCGAAAGCGACTCGCCGTTTGAGGTGTTTGCGTGGCCAAGTGGGACACCCCATTCAACCGGGCCTTGAACATACTGAAAAGACTCTTGGTGGACACTCAGCCGTGGTAAGGATGCGTGCACGGTGTTGGAGACGACGCCATGTGGAAGAAGTACTACCATGAAACCACGGAGGAGAGAAAGGAAAGATGGAGGTTAAATAAGGAAAACATCGACAAGAAGGTTGAGATTGCGGTTGAGAAGAAGTTTGCAGGTTCGTATGGTGTCTTGGTTCCAGCTATCGTCAATTGGAGAAGGCAAAATCCAAATAAAGAGGCAGCGGACTTTCCCCTTTCCAACCTCTTCGGGAGCAACTCGACTAGTATTGCACCAGCACCTGCTCCAACACCTGCTCCTGTACCGGCTCCCGCACCGGCTCCTCCACCGGCTCTTGCACCAGCTCCTGCACCGGCTCCCGCACCTGCTCATAGCAGCCCGTCCTCTGTCTCGGACGTGCTCGGCGGTGCTTTATCTTTGGCTGAGCTCGACGCCCTTGATGACCCACAAGTATAGGGTATCTATCGTAGTCCTTTCAATAAGTAAGAATGTCGAACCCAACGAGGAGCAGAAGGAAATGACAAGCAGTTTTCAGTAAGGTATTCTCTGCAAGCACTGAAATTATCGGTAACAGATAGTTTTGTGATAAGGTAATTTGTAACGGGTAACAAGTAACAAAGTAAACAAGGTGCAGCAAGGTGTCCCAATCCTTTTTGTTGCAAAGGACAAGCCTGGATAAACTCTTATATAAAGGAAAGCGCTCCCGAGGACACATGGAATTATCGTCAAGCTAGTTTTCATCTTGCTCATATGATTCGCGTTCGGTACTTTGATAATTTGATATGTGGGTGGACCGGTGCTTGGGTACTACCCTTCCTTGTACAAGCATCCCACTTATGATTAACCCCTCTCACAAGCATCCGCAACTACAAAATAAGAATTAAGGTAAACCTAACCATAGCATGAAACATATGGATCCAAATCAGCCCCTTACGAAGCAACACATAAACTAGGGTTTAAGCTTCTATCACTCTAGCAACCCATCATCTACTTATTACTTCACAATGCCCTCCCCTAGGCCCAAATAATGGTGAAGTGTCATGTAGTCGACGTTCACATAACACCACTAGAAGAGGGACAACATACATCTCATCAAAATATCGAACGAATACCAAATTCACATGACTACTTATAACAAGACTTCTCCCATGTCCTCAGGAACAAACGTAACTACTCACAAATCATATTCATGTTCATAATCAGAGGGGTATTAATATGCATAAAGGATTTGAACATATGACCTTCCACGGAATAAACCAACTAGCATCAACTACAAGGAGTAATCAACACTACTAGCAACCCACAGGTACCAATCCGAGGTTTTGAGACAAAGATCGGATTCAAGAGATGAACTAGGGTTTGAGAGGAGATGGTGCTGGTGAATATGTTGATGGAGATTGACCCCCTCCCAATGAGAGGATCGATGGTGATGACGATGGTGATGATTCCCCCCTCTCGGAGGGATGTTTCCCTGGCAGAACAGCTCCGCTAGAGCCCTAGATTGGTTCTGCCAAGGTTCCGCCTCTAGACGGCGGTGCTTCGTCCCGAAAGCTTTGTTCTGATTTTTTCTAGGGCAAAAGACACCTTATACCAGAAGATGGGCATCGGGGGCTTCCAAGTGGCCCACGAGGCAGGGGGCGCTCCCGGGGGGTAGGGCACGCCCCACACCCTCGTGGACAGAGGGTGGCCCCCCTTTGGTGCTTTCTTCGCCCAATATTTTTTATAAATTCCAAAACTGACTTTCGTGGAGTTTCAAGACTTTTGGAGTTGTGTAGAATAGGTCTCTAATATTTTGCTCCTTTTCTAGCCCAGAATCCAGCTGTCGGCATTCTCCCTCTTCTTGTAATTCTTGTAACATAAGAGAGAAAAGGCATAAGTATTTTGACATAATGTGTAGTAATAGCCCATATTCCAATAAATGTCTATATAAAATCATGATGCAAAATGGACGTATCAACTCCCCCAAGCTTAGACCTCGCTTGTCCTCAACCGGAAGCTGATATCGAAAAATATGTCCACATGTTTAGAGATAGAGGTGATGATAAAATAAAATACGTACATGAGGGCATCATGATCATTCTTGGGAAAGCAACATATATAAATCATCATATGAATTCTTATGCTTAAAGTAACAATCTATTCACAATGTCAAGTATGAATCAGAAACTTCATTGAAAACTAGCAAACTATAATCTCAGTCATTGAAGCAATTGCAATTTATCATAACATTGGAAAGAGTCAAATATAAGAGCTTTTCAGCAATTCCACATACTCAACTATCATTTAGTCTTTCACAATTTCTAACACTAACGCGATACTTATGGGTATGAAGTTTTAATCAGAAACAAAGAAATATAGGGGCTTATAGTTTTGCCTCCCAACCTTTTACCTCAAGGGTAATGTCAACAATAATGCTTTATGAAATCCCACATCCAATTGGGTATATATATTATGATCTTTCCGACACATAGTGCTTGCCAAATGATAAAGTGTAAAAAGGAAAGGTGAAGATCATCATGACTCTTGCAGAAGGTAGAAGACAATAATAAAAGATAGGCCATTCACAGAGGGAAGCAGAGGTTGTCATGTGCTTTTATGGTTGGATGTACAAAATCTTAATGCCAAAGAACGTCACTTTATATTGCCACTTGTGATAGGGACCTTTATTATGTAGTCTGTCGCTTTTATTTCTTACATATCACAAGATCGTATAAAGCTTATTTTCTCCACACTAATAGATCATACATATTTAGAGAGCAATTTTTATTGCTTGCAACAATGACAACTTACTTGAAGGATCTTACTCAATCCATAGGTAGGTATGGTGGACTCTCATGGCAAAAGTGGGTTTAGGATGTTTGGAAGCACAAGTAGTATCTCTACTTGGTGCAAAGAGTTTGGCTAGCATGAGGGGGAAAGGCAAACTCAACATGTTGGATGATCCATGACAATATAATTTATTTCGGATATAAGAAAACATAACCCATTACGTTGTCTTCCTTGTCCAACATCAACTTTTTATCATGTCATATTTTAACGAGTGCTCACAATCATAAAAGATGTCCAAGATAGTATATTTATATGTGAAAACCTCTCTTTCTTTATTACTTCGTATTAATTGCAACGATGACCAAAACTATGTTTGTCAACTCTCAACAACTTTTACTCATCATACTCTTTATGTGTGAAGTCATTACTCTCCATAAGATCAATATGATCTTTTTGTTTCTTTTTATTCCTTCTCTTTCTTTTATTCCCTCAAGATCATAGCAAGATAGCAAAGCCCTCGACTCAAAACTAATCTTTATTATATATAGCTCACGGACTCGATCACATAGATAGGGATCAACACAAAAATTCAAAGCTAGATCATACTAAAACTTTATTCTACTAGATCAAGATATAACCAAAAGGATCGAACTAATAAGAAAAATGGTAAAGATAGAAGTGTGATGGAGATACGATACCGGGACACCTCCCCCAAGCTTGGCAGTTGCCAAGGGGAGTGCCCATACCCATGTGAGTATGTCTCTTTCTTCGATGGTGTTGTAATATTCTTGGCGATGATGCCCCTAAGGATACGGTTCTCTTTCTTGAGCTTATTGGCCTGCTGTTTAAGATCCATAGTTTCCTTACGAAGTTTATCCGCAAATGTTAAAGCTTATTTCACCCATGGATGTTGCATAGTTGCGGGACAACAAGTAACACTCTTTTTCATATTTTCATAAGAAAGGAATCTAGCATTGGGAGGTACAACCGAATTTGGAATTGTTGAGCTCTGAAGTTTCTCCATCATGAATCTGGCATGGAGATGAGAAGTAACTTCTTGATTCTCCTACATAGCATCTATCCTTTTTAAGTCAGCCTCCATCTCTTCCTCCGTTGATGGCCCAAAGCGGTTAGCATCGCTATTTGCTCTTCGCCCCAGTGTCGGATTAGATACCCGACTCTCCCCGACTGACTCTTGAGAAGACAACCTGCTCTAAATCTGCTGTAGAGACAACTCAAAACAAAAACAGAGGATTTCGTCGTGGTACGGTGGTCAAAACCCTCGGGAAATTATATAATGAATTTTTACCGACCAAAAGAAGTATCGTGCAAGAAAACGGAGTCCTGAGGGCACACGAGGTGCCCACGAGGCGGGGACGCACCTAGGGGGTAGGGCGCGCCCTCCACCCTCGTGGACACCTAGTGTCCTTTCCGCACTACTTCTTATTTTTCCTATTTTCTTAAATATTCCAAAACAGAGAAAAATTGCTATTAGAACTGTTTTGGAGTCGGTTTACTTATCGTACCACATACCTATTCCTTTTTGGAGTCTAAAACGTTCAGGAAAGTGACCCTTATGTATTCCTCTAGGGTTACGGTGTCAATAACATTGGTTTCAACATTTATGGGATTACCTAAGATATAATGTTTGAGTCTTTGACCGTTCGCCACCTTCAGATTTGTGCCTTCGAAATTGTTGATTTTTATGACACTGGAATGATAGACCTCCTCGATAATGTAAGGACCTTCCCATTTAGAGAGAATTTTTCCTGCAAAAAATCTTAAACGAGAGTTGTATAGAAAAACATAATCACCTACATTAAACTCAAGCTTTTGTATCCTTTTGTCATGCCATCTTTTAACTTTTTCTTTAAATAGTTTGGCGTTCTCATAGGCCTCGGTTCTCCATTCATCAAGTGAGCTTATGTCAAATAACCTCCTCTCACTGGCAAGTTTGAAATCATAATTGAGCTCTTTAATGGCCCAATATGCCTTATGTTCTAGTTTGAGAGGTAAGTGACATGCTTTTTCGTAAACCATTTTATACGGAGACATACCCATAGGATTTTTATATGCAGTTATATAGGCCCATAATGCATCATAAAGTTTCTTGGACCAATTCTTTCTAGATCTATTAACAGTCTTTTGCTAAATTAATTTAAGCTCTCTATTACTCAATTCTACTTGACCGCTAGACTCTGGATGGTATCGAGATGCAATTCTATGATTAACATCATACTTATCAAGCATCTTACGAAAAGTACCATGAATAAAATGTGAACCACCATCAGTCATTAAGTATCTAGGGACTACAAACCTCAGAAAAATAACTGCTTTAAGAATCTTAATAGAGGTGTTATGATCAGCACCACTAGTTGGAATAACTTCTACCCACTTAGTAACGTAATCAACAACAACTAAAATATGTGTATATCCATTAGAGGAAGGAAACGGTCCCATATAATCAAATCCCCAAACATCAGATGGTCCAATAACAAGTGAACAGTTCATAGGCATTTCTTGATGTCTACTAATATTACCAATTCTTTGACATTAATCACAAGACAAGACAAACTTACGGGCATCTTTTAAGAGAGTAGGCCAATAAAAATCGGATTGCAATACCTTATGTGCAGTTCTATCTCCCGCGTGATGTCCTCCATATGCCTCGGAGTGATACTTGTGTAGCATATGTTCCTGTTCATGCTTAGGTACACAACATCTAATAACACCATCTACTCCTTCTTTATAAAGGTGTGGGTCATCCCAGAAGTAATGTCTTAAATCATAGAAAAACTTTTTCTTTTGCTGGTATGTGAAACTAGGTGGTATAAATTTAGCAGCAATGTAATTAGAATAATCAGCATACCATGCAGTAGTACAAGAAGCATTTATGAAAGCCAATTGTTCATCAGGAAATCTATCATCAATAGGTAGTGGGTCATCGAGATCATTCTCTAACCTAGATAAGCTGTCTGCAACGGGGTTCTCAGCTCCCTTTCTATCAATAATATGCAAATCAAATTCTTGTAGCAAGAGAACCCATCTAATAAGTCTAGGTTTAGCATATTTCTTTCCATAAGGTATTTAATAGCAGCATGATCAGTGTGAACAGTTACTTTGGAATCAACAATATAAGGTCTAAACTTATCACAAGCAAACACAACTGCTAAATTTTCTTTTTCAGTAGTAGCATAATTTCTCTAGGCACTGTCTAGAGTTTTACTACCATATTGGATAACATTTAATTTCTTATCAACTCTTTGTCCTAGAACAACACCTACAACATAATCACTAGCATCACACATGATTTCAAAGGGTAAATTCCAATCAGGAGGCTGAACAATACGTGCAGAAATCAAGGCCTTCTTGAGTATTTCAAATTCTTCTACACAATCGTCATCAAAGTCAAAAGGAACATCTTTTTGTAAGAGATTAGTCATAGTCCTAGAAATTTTTGAGAAGTCTTTAATGAACCTCCTATAAAAACTGGCATGACCAAGGAAACTTGTTATACCTTTGATGTCCTTGGGACATGACATCTTTTCGATAGCATCAACTTTAGCTTTGTCAACTTCAATACCTCTTTCAGAAATTTTATGCCCCAAGACAATACCTTCATTAACCATAAAGTGGCACTTCTCCCAATTCAATACAAGACTAGTTTCTTCACATCTCTGCAAAACTCGATCAAGGTTGCTTAAGCAATCATCAAAAGAAGTTCCATACATGAAGAAATCATCCATGAAAACCTCAACAATACTTTCACAAAAGTCAGAGAATATAGCTGTCATACATCATTCAAAGGTAGCAGGTGCATTACATAAACTAAAAGGCATACGTTTGGACATTATACTGATCCTCTTTTGACTTCAATACCTTTTATACCTTTTAGTTTATGATCATTGAAAGGGCAAGTAAAAGTGGTCTTATCCTGATCCTCTTTTGACATAGGTATTTGAGAGAAACCAGAATAATCATCTAGAAAGAAAAAATGTGTATGTTTGGATAATCTTTCTAGCATTTGATCAATAAAAGGTAAAGGGTAATGATCTTTTGTAGTAGCTTTATTTAATTTGCGGAAATCAATTACCATTCTATAACCTGTAATAATTCTTTGTGGGATCAATTTGTCTTTATCATTAGGAACAACAGTAATACCTCCCTTCTTAGGGACACAATGGACGGGACTTACCCACTGACTATCAGCAACAGGATAAATTATACCTGCCTCCAGAAGCTTTAGTATTTCATTTCATACCACTTCCTTCATCTTAGGATTTAACCGTCGTTGGTGATCAGCAACTGGTTTAGCGTCTTTCTCCAATTTTATTTTATGATGACATAGAGTGGGGTTGACGCCCTTAAGATCATCAAGAGTATATCCAATAGCAGCACGGTTCTTCTTCAGAGTTTTCAATAATTTATCTTCTTCCTGCTCTGAAAGGTTAGCACTAATAATAACAAGATATATCTTATTTTCATCAAGATAAGCATATTTAGGTGTATCAGGTAATGGTTTATGCTCAAACACAAGATCACCCTTGGGTGGAGGGGGATCCCCTAGGTTTTCAACAGGCAAGTTGTGTTTCAAAATGGGTCCCTGTTTAAAGAGTACTTCATCTATTTCGCTTCTTTCATTCATGAACATATCATTTTCAAGGTCTATCAAATATTGTTCTAAAGGATCATTAGGAGGCACTGCAATAGAAACAAGACCAATAATTTCATCTTTACTAGGCAATTCTTTATCATGGGGTTGTCTACGGAATTTAGCAAAATTAAAGTCATGAGACATATCCCTTAAACCAACAGCAACAATATCTTTTTCGCAGTCTATCTTGGCATTAACAGTATTCAAGAAGGGTCTACCAAATATAATGGGACAAAAGTCATCTTGTGGGGATCCAAGAACAAGAAAATCAGTAGGATATTTAACTTTCCCACACGAGACTTCAACATCTCTAACAATCCCAATTGGTGAAATAGTCTGTTGGCAAGCTTAATTATAACATCAATATCTTCTATCTCAGCAGGTGCAATATCATGCATAATTTCTTTGTATAAGGAATGAGGTATTGCACTGGCACTAGCACCCATATCACATAAGCCATGATAACAATGATCTCCTATTTTAACATAAAGAACAGGCATGCCAACAATAGGTCTATGTTTATGTTTAGTATCGGGTCTAGCAATTCTAGCAGTTCATCACAGAAGTAAATAACATGCCCATCAATAGTACTGACTAAAAGATCTTTAACCATAGAAATACTAGGTTCAACTTTAATTTGCTCAGGTGGTGTAGGTGTTTTAGCATTACTCTTAAGAACCACAGTTGAAGCTTTAGCATGATCCTTTATTCTAATAGGGAAAAGTGGTTTCTTAATATAAGCAGTAGGAACAGTAGGATCAACACTACAAGTGATAGTCTTTTCTTGAACTTTAATAGGTTCAACTACTTTTACTTCAATGGGAGGATGATATTTAAACCACTTATCTTTAGGGAGATCACCATGAGTAGCAAATGATTCACAGGAAGAAGCTACTATCTCAGAGTCAAGTCCATACTTAGTGCTAAATTCACGAAAAACATCGGTGTCCATAAAAGATTTAACACAATCAAACTTAGGTGTTATAACTGACTCCTTACCTTCGTCGAGATCCCAATCTTCAGAGTTGCATTTAATTCTTTCCAATAAATCCCATTTGAATTCAATAGTCTTCATCATAAAAGAAGCAGTACAAGAAGTATCGAGCATGGAGCGAGTACTGAGAGAAAGTCGAGCATAAAATTTTTGAATAATAATTTCTCTTGAGAGCTCATGATTGGGGCATGAATATAACATTGACTTAAGCCTCCCCCAAGCTTGAGTGATACTTTCTCCTTCGCGAGGCCAAAAATTATATATATAATTGCGATCACGATGAACCAGATGCATAGGATAAAACATCTGATGAAATTCCAATTTCAATCGGTTGTAGTTCCATGGTCCAACATCATCACATAGCCTAAACCATCTAAATTCCTTTCCCTTCAAAGATAACAGGAAGACCTTCTTCTTGATAAAATCCTCGAGCATACCTGCCAGCTTAAATAATCCACAAACTTCATCCACATAGATTAGGTGCATATCAGGACGTAATGTTCTGTAACATCCCAAAATTCTAAATTTTGGAATTTTATATTAAACAGATAGTTATGATTGATTGTTTGATGGATTGTGTGAAGTTGAGTGACATTCGAAACTTTTCAAAAGTTAAATGAGAGGGAATAAAAGGACTTTCCCAAACTTTCACTTTGCTTTTATGATCTCCGTGAATTCAAATTCTTTTCAAATACAAAACCCTAGAGAGGAGATGACATGACTTATTCCATTTTAATAAATGAAAAGGGTTTTTGAAAATATTTGAATTTCACTTGGAAATATTTCAAATTCAGAAACTTCAAGCAACTCAATGATTTTCAAGAGGGAAGATAAAATGACGTCTTCAAACATATGAAATATGAGTTGGGAGTTTAAAAGAAATCCAATTTAAAGTCCTTTTGAAATTATTTTCAATTGGGAGTTATTTGGGTTTTATTCAAATTATTTTTCTCCAAAAATATAATATATGGAAATTAGGGTAAAATGATTCCCTACATTAGAAAATTGGAGAGAAATAAATTTGAAATAATTTTGGTATTTTTAAAATGATTTTTGTTGGATTTTATTAGAGCAGTAGCACTCTTTGCTTTATTTGGATTTTTCTGGATTTTGGTTGAAGCTAGAATAATGTTCATCTTGTAGGAAATCTATTTCTGAAAATTTTGATATATTATATGCCTATAGTATATTTTGTATTTACTTTGATTTATTTTTTGTCTCTAAGTTTGTTTAAAAAAACAAATTCTTTCGCGCCGCAACAGGCCAGCCGCCCAACAACCGGCCCAGCCAGCGCCTGAACCAGGCCATGGCCCAACGGCCATTCTGCTCATCCCCGAGCTCCGCTCGGAGACTCCACCGCCAGCACGCCGTTCGTCGCCGTCGTGACCGACCCGGCCACCTCCGTGCCGCCTTGCCCCCTCCTCCACGCAACCCCTCGCCCCCCCTATATAAGCCCGTGCTGCCGCCGCCTTTTTCCTCTCTGTCGCGCCGCACCGCCCCCTCCCTCATCTCGCCGCCGCCTCGCCGGAGTTGTTGCTGCCGCCGAGCTTCCTCGCCGTCGCCCCGCACCTCCCGACCGACGCCGACCACTCCATCCTCACCGCCGCATCGCGCCGAGCCCCTGATGTCTTCGCCGCCACCGGAGCCGCAGCCCCGTCTACATCTGAGCCGCCGCCGCCGTCTCCCTCGCCGCCGGCAGCCACGATAAGCCACCGGCCGCCCTCGTCCGTCCGATCGAAGATCTACGGTTAGGATTAGATATGTTTGTTTTTTTTAGTTTCAACCCTTTTCTTTAAGTAGTAAACGTTCGTTGTTTTAGTGTTTGCAGCGAATGGTTTTTATCTTATAAGTTTCTACAGCGAGCGTTCTTTAGATAGATTTTTCTTTTTCTATTTAATTTCGGCCAGGGACCCATCCGTGAATATTTTATTTACAGATTAATCCCTGATCTTCAAACCTTCGTTACTTTTCACTCGTTTGTCCAAATCCAACGAAACCAACGCACACTTCTTTGTTATGATCCCCTCTATCCAGTAAAACAACTTAAACATGTTTTTTTAAGTATAAAATTTGAATTTCAAACAGTTTTGTATTCAAACTTCTTTTGTTCGTAACTCGAGTTTTATAACTCCGTTTGAGTTGATTCTTTTTGCAAATCGAAGCTCTTGACATAAACTTTCTGATAAGGCCAAATTCTTTTAATTTTGGTACTGTTAGAAATTGTTTTATGCTGCAAGAGTAAATTGTTTGTTTTCGAAGTTTTCCGAGATCTTCTCGTCGATTCTTTTGCATGCGTGCTTATGTATGCAATTGCTTGCTCGCGATAGATTGACCGAAGTGTGACGAATAGAACCATCAGGAGTATTGAGTGTGAATCATCTTCATCAACAGTACGAGGCAAGTTCACACTTTGATCATATCCCTTTCATTCCCAGTTTTTATGCATTAGTTTCAACCCTCAAACATTGCATGAGTAGGATTGATAACATATGGGTATTGGGAAGTAGTTGAAGAGGTAGTACCTATTACCCTGTTTATTACCAAACCCTTGGGAGTTACTTCAACATTATGCTTATATTGCCATGCTATGATAGTAGACGTGGATTGGGTGAGTGTATCCATGACAGTTGTGAGATTGTTATTTAATGGTTTATTTAAGGTGGCAACTTGAACACACATCTGGGTGGATTGAGGCACCTGGGTATTCCAGTGATTGCCTATTTTTTATGGACCGCCACCCAGGCTCAAAGAGATCATAAGATTATTCATGCTAGAAACTTCCGTGTGCATCCACAAGCTACTATGGGCTCTAGCATAGTTGATTAAGTCGTGTGAACTCTCACAGTGGTAGACTAGCAGATGCAGGGGAAAGTAGGTGTAACTGTCTACCCGATCGTAAGGTGCTAGTGCTTCTGAAAGACTATGTCTCGGTCATCTGTTTCTCAAACACCATGTAGTGCGAGAAATCCAATGGAGGAGATCGAGTCTTGTGGGGAAAAGTGCGCAAACCTCTGCAGAGTGTAAAACTAATCATGATTAACCGTGTCCCCGGTTATGGACATCTTGAGTATCTAGTACTTGGATTATCATGTGAATCTCATCATGTTACTTTAATTTAATTTTTGGGTTTAATGATGATGTTTAATTGGGATTGAGAGGGTGTCTACCTTCTCAATGTTTATCAACCACCATGATAGTTAAATAAAATTTATTCCTTTGATGTTGGGAAAAATTGGCTTTTCGCAAAACATTGTAACCATAGAGCTTTTCCACCAGCCATATGTGCATGTAGTGATAGCTATTGTTTCATCTTTTATCCTATGGTGTGAATTTGCCAGTACATTCAATGTACTGACCCTCTGTGGCTACAACGTCTCATGTTGCAGGAATCTTACGACGAGTAAGTGAAATGTTAGGGTTATGATTTCTACACTCAACTTTGTCGTTGGTGTTGATGGGAATCCACGACCTTGTTGTTACTTCCACTATTTGGATTGAGTTAATCATATTTATGTTATTTAATACATGTGATTTACCTCTGTTATAAATCCTCGAGTACTGTGTGTGTCAGCATACCGATCCAAGGATGACACTTAAGCATAGAGACTTGACCATCTGAGGTCAGGTCGCTACAAGATGGTATCAGAACACATGTTGAGTGTAGCACGTGACCCTAGAAACTGGCAAGCCCATAGGAAAAGATTTTTCTCTACAACTTTCTTTTCAAAAGGATCTTTTACCGCTCTTCTCTTCTGAGATTATTCAAATATTCCCTTTTAGTGAGACCATACCCCTTTTCCCTTTTTGACCACATGAAGATTCGGCTGATGAGACCACTCCAAGGAGTACTAGATATCAGACAACTAAGACTATTTTGGAATAAAGAGGATTTTTACCGTGCATTACAATGATGGAAACTACCACGGTGAAGACTCCGAAGACTAGGAGAATTTGAAGACTTTGAAGATTTTCCAGATTTGTATGACCTAGGAAGGCACCCTTATGGAACTTGGCAGACTATGGAAGCTGTCAATACCCGAGATCAAGGTGTGTTGGAGAAAGACCAGAACATGGAGCATTAGAACTCAAAGTTTTGTCAAGAAAACCCTAAGACAGGAGATACCAATTATGGATTGAAAGCTCATGGCAGTAACATGGGCATAGACATGGCTATCCATGATGTTATCGCCTGCTTATGCTACTGTCACTGAGCTGAGTTAAGCATGCATATGCATGGAAGGATTGGATGGTAGAAGGATGATGGAGCATCTGTTAGCAAAGGATGCAGTTTTAATGTAGCTGTGTATCACTAAGATCTGGAGAATTACATCAGGAACCTTAAGAAGGAGCTGCAGAAAGCTATATTTGCCAAGGAAGCAGTTCATGAAGAACTCAGGACCCAGAAGTTGAAAGTAGCCAAGCTAGAGGAGCTAAACCTCGAGATACCGGAGATTTGTCAGGAACTGAAGGACAGTAGGACCATGGCTCATGCCAAGTATGTTGAAACCCAGAAGTTTGGAATGCAACTCCCGAAATATTAAAGGACGTCATGAGAGACTTCACGTCAACAGAGTTCTGGCTAAAGAACTTGAGAAGGACAAGCATGATCGGAAGAAGCCATTGAGGCATGAAAAAGACTTGAAGAGTTTGACGACTTTGAAGATTTATTGACCTTTATAAGACCAAACCCTGTTATACCTACGTTAGATGCGACGTTTGTGAGCTGTCATTTGTTTGTTGTTTTCCGACAGCCACAAGATAAAATCTGTCCTTACAAAACTATTGTTTGCATTGTGTGCATCCCTCTCTATCTCTCTCTTATCTCACCCCAAAACCCCTAGACCCAATAGAGGATGAATGGAGATGAGCTCATATTTTCTAGACCGATGAGTCAATTGGAGACGGACCGATGGATTCAGAACATGGAGGATCACATGAAGAATAACCCTATAGCCGGAAAGGATATGGCCCAGCATGCTCTTCAATGCTTTGAAAGAGGTGCTGCTACTTGGTGGAGGATGTACCAAACCATCAATGGATGGCAAGGAGTAACCACTTGGAAAGAATTTAAGTTGACTCTGCTAAAGTCTCAGTTTGTGTCCCAGAAATTGAATCCTTATGGAAAGAATATGAAGAAGTCTTGTGCATGCAAGATTTGTGGAGAAATAGGACACAACCATGAGGAACACAGTGATGGATGCCCTAATTGTGAAGGAATTCACCCAGCTGAAGAATGCCCAACTAGGCAGATTACTTGTTTCTTGTGTGAAGGAACTACCCACTACCCTGCCCAGTGTCACATTTACCCCATGGTACAAAGAACAATCCAGCAGAAGAAAGAAGCAATGAAAGGATCCCTCATGGAAATTTTAGAAGAACCTGTGATGAAGGAAGAGGTGGAGGACACACACAAAGGAAACAAAATTAAAGCCTGCACCAAGTCATGCTATTCATGTGGAGAAGAAGGACACATCTCCCAAGATTGTCTGAATGGAGATCTAGTAGAATTCCCGACAGAGGAAGTAAAGTATGACCCACAGGAAATAGAAGCCCTGACTGGAACGGAAAAGTCCAGGAAGAGAAGAAGATTGAATCCCAGGAAGGACCTGAGCCATATCACTTGTTTCAGATGCAAGGAGTCAGGGCACTACTTCAACAGTTGCCCAAAAAGGAAGCCGAGGATCCAAGGAGGCTATGTAATCACAACGAAACCTCGAGACTTGACAGAAGTAATATGTTTCTTCTGTAATGAAGCAGGGCACTTTGCAAGAGATTGTCCCAAGGAGAAAGAGACTTGTGCTAATAGTTGAGTCTGTGAGAAGTATAGTAGAAGTAATGAGAACATTTTTTTATTGAGGTGTTGAGTTGAGGCCTGTAATGGAAGTGCAGGAGATTGTAATACTTTGAAAGTTAATGAAGTTAGCATCATTGGTAAAGATTTGAATTTTATGAGCAGTGACAGTATGACGAAAGATTTTGACCAATTTCAAGGATATGAGAAATATGGTCTATGGAGATTGGAGCATTTTAAGGGTGGTAGTACCCTGTGAGGAGATTTGACCTCTGGAGAGGATTATGATATTCCACGGAGTGGACTTCGGACAAAATAAGAAGGAGTTTTGTCTTGATATCTGGGATACCCCAAGAATATGAAGGGTTGAAGTATTATGGGATATAAAGGAGATATATGGTTGGTAATATGGAGAAATTGTAACTCCATGATGAGTTTGAGTAATCACTTCTTAGTTTGGTACTAGTAGAAGGAAGGGAGACGGTACAGTTGGATGGATTTAAGGAAATGCTAGGAAGTTGGATGTTGGAATAATGATTGGTTGTCCCGAGGATGATCTTGTCAGGACCCCGACTCAATGCCACAACGATCTAGCATGTAACACCCCATATCACTTTGCGGCCTCACGCACGGTATTTCCACGGGTGTCACCTTACCTTTGCCCAGGACCGTTTGCGTCTTTTAGCACACGTATATGATAGTGTCGCTAGCATCCATATGGTAAGGAGCCCGGGCTGACATGGCTAGTCGTAAACCCAAAGTGGCACAAACTTACAGGGACAGGCATCCATGACCCAACATCGAACGTGTCGGTCATCAGCGAGTGAATCCATGCTGTAGCACTGGGCTAGCAGGACTCCGGTGAACCGGGCTGTAGCGGGCTAACAGGACTCCGGTATTCATCGCGTGACATTTCCCCGAAGGGACAGACACAGGAACGAAGAAGGACACATGCCGGTCAGCCTAAATGTTCCGGAGCAGTAGCAAGCTACCAAGGCTCAATGGAAACACTAGGAGACATTTCCCGGTAAGAGAGGCTACTAAAGATAAACAACTAGATAGTCAGATCCCACACATACCAAGCATTTCATTAACATACACACAATATGCTCGATATGTGCAATACAACATGGCATCACAAAATGACTCTACGACTCAAGTATTTATTCAATAGGCTCCGAGGAGCGAGATATTACAAACAGGGGTCTCACGACCCAACATTCAGAGCATACAAGTCAAAGCACATGCGGAAGCTATCATGTCTGAGTACAGACATCTATAAATGAAAAAGGCTGAGAAGCCTGACTATCTACCAGATCCTGCCGAGGCACAAGATCGTAGCTGAGGTAACAAGCTAAACGTCGAAGACCACGCGAACTACTAGTGAGACCGAAGTCTCTCTGCAAAACATAAAATAGGCAAACGTGAGTACAAATGTACCCAGCAAGACTTACATCAGAACTAACTACATATGCATCATTATCAACAAAGGGATGGTGGGGTTTAACTGCAGCAAGCCAGCTTTGACTCGGTGGCTATCCTAAACTACGACTGCAAGCGACTCTTTTGAGGTGGCGCACACGAGTCCACATATTCACCATATCAATACACCACTATGGATCCGCTCCCGTCTCCCTACGAGAACGCCATCCATAGCACTCACGCTTATCTTGCGTATTTTAGAGTATCCAATTTCACTTGTCTATGAACTGATATAAGCAACCCAGAAGTCCTTTTCCGCGGACACGGCTATTCGAATAGATTAGGTTAACCCTGCAGGGGTGTACTTCTTCATACACGCTCTCACCACTTACCGTCATTTACACGACATGTACTCGGCAACCTTCAAGCAGAAGCCCAACGTGGGTGTTGGCCACGACCTACCTAATCACCTAAGTCTCTAGTCCAGGTTTATCGCCTATTCGGGTTCCATCCATGAGGAGATCCGGCCGGAGTTTCGCTCACAGCCCCAAACGATGTGAACAGGGTTCCCAAGACACCAAACGGGCGCCCGGTACACCGTGCCACGTGCCTACCGCATCACAGCCCACCCCTACGGTCAGCGCTGCCCACGGCCTCCAGCATACTACAAACACCAGAAACTACTTGCAACTCCTGGACAGAGGACAAGGGTGATCAAGAAGCCGAGAGGGTCCATTGGTTTCGGGCCCAATGCGTGGTAGTAGCTGAATCATGGATCACAAACACAGAACTTAGTTCCTGAGGACGGCTGCAATGAGACAACCCACCATGTACTCCTACATGGCCTCTCACCGCTACCTTTACCAAAACGTGTTCACACACTTAGCTCACACACAGTAGGACATGTTCACACGCCTCTGATTCATCCCCGATGAATCAGACCTGACTCAACTCTAAGCAGTAGCAGGCATGACAAACAAGCAAGAATGAGTAGGCACAACAGGGCTCAAACAACTCCTACTCATGCTAGTGGGTTTCATCTATTTACTGTGGAATGACAGGTCATGCAGAGGATAAAGGGGTTCAGCTACCGCAGCAAGTAACAGATGAATCGTTGTTGTCCTAATGCAGTAAAAGAGAGCAGGAGCGAGAGAGTAGGATTGTATCGGAATGAACAAGGGGGTTTTGCTTGCCTGGCACTTCTGAAGATAACATTGAGTCTTCATCAGTGTCAACGATCACAACGTCGGAACATCGTCTACCGGGAGGGAACAGATACCGGCAACAAGGAAGAAATACAATCAATGCAATGCACAATATGATGCATGCTCATGACATGGCAATATGAATGTGTTTTGGGCTAATGCACCTAAAACCAGATTAAATGAAGTTGGTTTGAATCCAAGATTCAAATTCAAACTCCATATGTGGATATTTAAATGCCATTAGTATGATTTGTGCTAAACAGCATCTATAAGTTGTTCTAACATGCATGAAAATGGTACAGATGGATTCCTTGAATTTTTCTGATAATTTTTCATATATAAATTATTTAATTTGTAGTTACGGTTGAATTTCTATGATTTTTAGAAGTTTTAGGCATTTTCTGGAATTTTCTGAATAAAAATAAATCCAGAAAACATAATTGCGTCAGCATTGCGTCACTATGACGTCAGCAGGTCAACAGACGCTGCTGCTGGTCAAACCTGACCAGTGGGGTCCACTGGTCAGTGACTGGGGCTGCTTAGTGCCGCTGACGGGTGGGCCCAGTCAACGGCCACGTCAGCACGGTCAAAACTGACGCGTGGGGCCACTGCAATTAGACTAAACTAAACAGAAAGATATACTAATCCTAATTAGGCGCAGGGGCCCACATGGCAGTGGCTCATAGGGTGATTAGCCCCTAACTAAGTGCCCACATCGGCCCGCCGGAGTTTGGCCGGCGGTGACCACAGAGCATGGCGGGGCACGCCGGACTTGCGCTAGGGGCATCGATTCGCGCGCTGAGGGCACCGGGGCGTAGCCCGGGCTCTCCCGCATCTGATGGGGTAGGTGGGAAGCTGTGGGGACGCCGGGGCTCGCCGGAACGGAGCTCGCGGCGGCGCCGGAGTTCGGTGAGTGCGGGGTTGGCGCTGTGGTGCACGGGAGGGCAAGTTAGGATATGCGTTAGGCTCCTGGTGGCTTCCTGAGTGCGGTGACACGCTCCGAGACGAGCTCAAGCGGCTGTAGTGACGGCGGTGACGAGGTCAGCGGCGGCCGGAGTTCGGCCGCGGCGGAGCTATGGCCTAGAGCTCGCAAACGCGAGGGGAGAGAGAGGGGTTCTGCACGGAGGCTCACCGCGGAGCTGTAGGGAGGGTTAGTGGGCTCGGGGGCGGCCGGAGTGCAGCGAATCGACGGCGACGATCTCCGGTGGCCGAGGAGGGGAACGACGA
>NC_041387.1:196099374-196130922 GCF_002162155.2 Triticum dicoccoides | reverse complement strand
GATCTCCGGTGGCCGAGGAGGGGAACGGCGACGTGGGCGGCGATGCAGGGCTTCCGGAGGGCCGTGGATCGGTGGGGGGGAAGAGAGGGTCGAGGCGGAGCTCGCAAGCACAGCGAGGGGTCGAGGGGGAGACGGTGGCCGCGGCGTTACGGTGGCGCGGCTGCGGCTGCGCTCGGCGAGTGAGAGAGAGAGAGGAAGTAGAGGAGAGATACAAGGGAGAGGGAGAGAGCGAGGGGGTCCAGGGGGGTCGGGGCGGCGCCGAGGAGATGACGCGCGGCATCGCGGTGGCCAGGCGATGCAGACGAGCAGGGTGGTGGCGTGGCGAGCTCGGGCGCGCGCGCCGTGTCCCTCCTCTGCCTACTGGCGCGAGGAGGAAGGCGACAGGGAGGAGGAGGTGGGCTGGGCCACACAGTGCTGGACCAGCACAGGAGCTGGGCCGGCTCTGGTGGGCTGCACGGGTGAGGCCGAGTAGGCTCTGTTCTTTTTATTTTTTTCTTCTGTTTTGTTTTTATTTAATCTTTTGCCACTGTTTTGAAATAAAACAAATTCAAAACAGTGACAAAATTCCCCTGAACATTTTATTTAGCACAATGGAATTATACCAAAGCACATAAAAATGTTTCAGTTATTTGAACATATATTCAGTAATATTTGGATATAAGTTCAAATTCAAGATAGTATTGATTTAAATTCAAAGTCCCAAAATAAATCCCTTTAAAAATGTTCATTATTTTTGGTTTAGATCAAAACCCTTGCCAAAAATATTAAACATCTAAGAAGAACATTTTGGAACAATCAATGAGATTTCTAGGGTTTTTTCCCCTCTTTTATTTAAGTTTTGAGGCTTCCAAAATTCCTCAGTTCAAGTTTCGAAAATTTAAACATGATGCACAGATGAAGCTGGCCTAGAGCATTACCAGAAGCTAGGGATGTGACAACTCACCCCCACTAAACAAGAATCTCGTCTCGAGATTCAAGCGTAGGGTAAGATGAAGGGGAAACGCAAACTAGTATAATCTTCACGATCCAGGTGGCACTTCAAATGAACGTTGATTCAACCACCATCATTGTCTTGATGTCTTGCTCTGAGAACTCTAGCTAATCATGACAAGAAGAGAAAAGGTAAACTCTAGAAGGATCGATCTTCTCGAAGGTCGAACAACTCGGGATCAACTCACGGAATGAGACATTAATACATCTCGCGGGCTGAGACACGACGCAAACATCCAAAGGGATGGGGTGAAACAGATGAGGAAGGTTCACTAGGTAGACAACAATTCCACACCTAAGAAGGTGGTAAACGATTGCCAACGTAGCGAGGAGTTGAGTTGCCATGATACCTCAACGAGACATCCTGGAGGGGGGGGTGATTCGTAGATATATCCCCTTAAGTGGCAAAAGAATTACCTTTGATTCAGAGATCATTGAAACTCTTTAAACCAGCCTAGGACAATTCTCGAGCGATCGTTTGGAAGGGGTCGGTAGAATGGCATACTCGGACTTGGATGATGTGGATTACCTTGTTGAAGACAACGTAATGGATGAATTTGCTTATCACCGGAAATGGAAGAGACCCATGGTAGAATGGCACATTGGCGGTGCAAGCTGGGAACAAAATGCAAATGCTGGGAATGATTCTGGTAACTGGGGAAGAACCCAACAATAGAGAGTGAATTCACTGTTTGAGAAGGTCATAGCATTGCCGAGGGAACTGAGAGCATCCCAATTAGAGCCGATGATAACACGTAGCGCTTGTGCGTGCTCTCAAGAACTTGAGCATTTCCACAATCATCAAGGTTTTATCAACAACCGCGTCAAGGGTGCTGACAACACAACATACTACCATGATGAATAGTGATGGACGATGCAGATGCGAAGGAGGATAACACTTTCTCAGATTTCACCTTAGCGAGGCCAAGCAAATAAAATCTGGATGATCGACCGAGAGACATTTAGCACTCCACTTCTAATGTTCTCCTTGATGTGCTACCGTAATCCACCCATAGATATGGTTTGATATCTAGAACATCAAGTAAAAAGGTCGGACTTCGGAACACAGAAATCCATAGGGGCAACTAGGGAGTAATCCTACGAAATCCCTATGGGGAGGTGGCCAACTTCCTCAAACAAGATACTATAATAATAGGTCTACCGGATGGGTGTGTTGGCCACGACATCCACCTTGCCGGTTATTGAGAGACCAATATTATAATTCTTGGGAAATGTTCCAACCATCACATCTGCCTGAGATTCAGATCTGGTTGGTGTCAGGATATCCCAGACTCATCAAGTCTAGAAAGAAAAATGAAATTTGCAACACAAATCGACGAGATAATGTTGCGGGATTCTCGGGAGATGAACTACGATAGCAAGCTCCAAAACATGAGCTGGTTCTGCTACAAACATGTGAACACACTGTCCCAGACAGACATGACCACGTGGTAGTCTTATAATAAAACACTACCGAGTTCAGGTGGGGAACCATCATTAATGACATCGAAGTCTCCACGCGTGGAAGTCCAAAGAGTTCACCTTGGACAGACTCCTTTATCTTTGAACAACTCAATCAGTGGCTTGGTGTGCTCGGAACACATATGGAATGAAGGTTGCAAGTCTCCAGACCACAGAATACTTCGCACGTATGCATGACTGACTTGGGATGATTCCAGAGGAAGCAACATTGACTTTCTCGAGTCCACGGCGGCAACTTGCATCAAATGCACATGAACTAGAGGAAGTCACTCCTTTCATCAAACAAATACTTCATGAGTTAGCATGAAGAAATGCTTTCAAAAGTTTCCGACACTAGCTTAATGTTCAACAAAATCATGGAGGAGATAAGGATGTTGTCAATGGGCTCAACAACAATTCTTCCGGGTTTCCCTTTAAAAGGAATTCCATAGTTAAGTGAACAAGTGATAGCATTGGTCAGGCCAAAGATGTAATGGTGTATGCTCGAGGGATCAACCACGAATAAGACAACATTACGAATATCGTTGGTTCTGGTCTGATTGGATGATAGCCCATACTTAATCAAAGGTTTGGGTAAGATAATAGATCCAACAATTGTTCACAAGGACCAATTGATGAAGATATCATCTTTCTTCAACACACACACACACACACACACAAAAAGATATCCCATAACATGAACTAAGTCGGACAAACTTTTATCTTCCAACTCTCCAAGTTGTGGTTTAGCTTATCCAACTAGCTCAGGGTATCCAACACGGATTCTTGGAGAAGGGGTGGTTTACAAGAAAACCAACTTGATCACGAGCTCAACATAGCGGTCAGGTGACAACCTGGTAATACTTCCGAGAAGATCTTCGGAAAATCACGAACCACCGGTATGTTACTAAGCTCGAGAACAATCTCGCTTTTGAGGGCAAGACGATATGATCAAATGAGTGAGGACTGGCACTATCCTAACTCACTGATCGGAGAGTGCACCAGAAATAAGGACTAGGTAGCACAATCAACCTTAGGGTGACGATTCAATAATCAACACGCTAAGAATGAGGTTATCGTCCATTTAACTACCAAGCAATGGAGTTGCTAGCAGTATTGATTTCACACGCCATGATTCATTTGTCGGCATTCCGGTTACAATAACACGGAAACCGAGAAATTATCAATGATGATCAGAAGTATTACTGCGTCAAGAATTCATAAGATGATGTACAATTCCCATGATATTCCTGATATAAAGATGGTAATACTTCAAGGTAGAACAGACCAGAAGTTGGATTGGCATTTTGATCTGCGGAATACAATTGCTTTGACCCAATCCTAGATATGGATGAGATTCTGGAGTTTGTTTCTCCTATTCATTCTGAAATAGAATGGCTTGGCGGACCACAAGGGTAATAGGCATCGACGAACGAATGCACGCATACTCTTGACTATCAATTGATAGGCGAGGGTCGGAAACAACTAAGATGGGACAACTCAAAAGAACATATGATTTTCTGAGTTGTGGATGCATGGATTAGCATGTCGAACGAAGTTTAACATATTTCTTCCGGATAACCCATGCAGAAAGGTAGAACTGGCAGAGCCACAATATATAATGGAGAACTCATCAAGAATAATCCTGTTGTGATATTTCAGTTCAACGAGGAACTTCTGCCATAAGTAGTTCATGGTATTTGGAAGAAGAAGATACCACGGACTTCAAGGACTATCGCAAAGGTTACTAATATCCTAAAGGCACTAGCAATTACTATCAACATGAAGTAGGTAGAGTGAATCTCGGGTTCAAGAACCCAGGAACAGAATACCTATTACTAAGTAGCATCACGGGATGCTTTCGAGAATGATGGCCAGAATCATCACACTGGGAACACAAATCATGGCTAAATTACTAGATGATCCCCTAAGACACCTAGGGTCATAATAATATCTTCAACATATATGTCAAGGTAACGGAGTACCTCAACTCACTGATTAGTGTGGTTAATCTGGCCCATGGAACATCGGAATGGGAGGAAGGGATTTTGCAAATGCATCAGACTACTTAGAAACCTGGGATGACTCGGACAGCATAACGGCTGTAAATGCTCAGAAAAGATTTGAGACATTCACAAAAATGGTGGCATAACCACTCAGAAGCACAATATCAAGGTTTCGAGATCAACAATTAACATACGGAAGTAGTAGGAACTGAACTGAGACTTAAATCCAACAATCTTATAAGTCCACTGATTAGTAACACGTGATCCTAATAGAAAGAAGAGATAGCCTAGTTCTTAATCCCCGTAGAAGAGAAGATGATGACTCAGATCAGAAGGCCATGAGGTATAAGGAGTAAAAAGAGCCTTACGTTCCATCCCACAATCAATTCCCCTACATATAACTAAAGAATTTCTAGACTCAACATCGACCAGTTTGGCTTGGTAATCCTACAGGCAGTCAAGCTCTGATACCAACGCTGTCAGGACCCCGACTCAATGCCACAACGATCTAGCATGTAACACCCCATATCACTTTGCGGCCTCACGCACGGTATTTCCACGGGCGTCACCTTACCTTTGCCCGGGACCGTTTGCGTCTTTTGGCACACGTATATGATAGTGTCGCTAGCATCCATATGGTAAGGAGCCCGGGCTGACATGGCTAGTCGTAAACCCAAAGTGGCACAAACTTACAGGGACAGGCATCCATGACCCAACATCGAACGTGTCGGTCATCAACGAGTGAATCCAGGCTGTAGCACTGGGCTAGCAGGACTCCGGTGAACCGGGCTGTAGCGGGCTAACAGGACTCCGGTATTAATCGCGTGACATTTCCCCGAAGGGACAGACACAGGAACGAAGAAGGACACATGCCGGCCAGCCTAAATGTTCCGGAGCAGTAGCAAGCTACCAAGGCTCAATGGAAACACTAGGAGACATTTCCCGGTAAGAGAGGCTACTAAAGATAAACAACTAGATAGTCAGATCCCACACATACCAAGCATTTCATTAACATACACACAATATGCTCGATATCTGCAATACAACATGGCATCACAAAATGACTCTACGACTCAAGTATTTATTCAATAGGCTCCGAGGAGCGAGATATTACAAACAGGGGTCTCACGACCCAACATTCAGAGCATACAAGTCAAAGCACATGCGAAAGCTATCATGTCTGAGTACAGACATCTATAAATGAAAAAGGCTGAGAAGCCTGACTATCTACCAGATCCTGCCGAGGCACAAGATCGTAGCTGAGGTAACAAGCTAAACGTCGAAGACCACGCGAACTACTAGTGAGACCGAAGTCTCTCTGCAAAACATAAAATAGGCAAACGTGAGTACAAATGTACCCAGCAAGACTTACATCAGAACTAACTACATATGCATCATTATCAACAAAGGGATGGTGGGGTTTAACTGCAGCAAGCCAGCTTTGACTCGGTGGCTATCCTAAACTACGACTGCAAGCGACTCTTTTGAGGTGGCGCACACGAGTCCACATATTCACCATATCAATACACCACTATGGATCCGCTCCCGTCTCCCTACGAGAACGCCATCCATAGCACTCATGCTTATCTTGCGTATTTTAGAGTATCCACTTTCACTTGTCTATGAACTGATATAAGCAACCCAGAAGTCCTTTTCCGCGGACACGGCTATTCGAATAGATTAGGTTAACCCTGCAGGGGTGTACTTCTTCATACACGCTCTCACCACTTACCGTCGTTTACACGACATGTACTCGGCAACCTTCAAGCGGAAGCCCAACGTGGGTGTCGGCCACGACCTACCTAATCACCTAAGTCTCTAGTCCAGGTTTATCGCCTATTCGGGTTCCATCCATGAGGAGATCAGGCCGGAGTTTCGCTCACAGCCCCAAACGATGTGAACAGGGTTCCCGAGACACCAAACGGGCGCCCGGTACACCGTGCCACGTGCCTACCGCATCACAGCCCACCCCTACGGTCAGCGCTGCCCACGGCCTCCAGCATACTACAAACACCAGAAACTACTTGCAACTCCTGGACAGAGGACAAGGGTGATCAAGAAGCCGAGAGGGTCCATTGGTTTCGGGCCCAATGCGTGGTAGTAGCTGAATCATGGATCACAAACACAGAACTCAGTTCCTGAGGACGGCTGCAATGAGACAACCCACCATGTACTCCTACATGGCCTCTCACCGCTACCTTTACCAAATCGTGTTCACACACTTAGCTCACACACAGTAGGACATATTCACACACCTCTGATTCATTCCCGATGAATCAGACCTGACACAACTCTAAGCAGTAGCAGGCATGACAAACAAGCAAGAATGAGTAGGCACAACAGGGCTCAAACAACTCCTACTCATGCTAGTGGGTTTCATCTATTTACTGTGGAATGACAGGTCATGCAGAGGATAAAGGGGTTCAGCTACCGCAGCAAGTAACAGATGAATCGTTGTTGTCCTAATGCAGTAAAAGAGAGCAGGAGCGAGAGAGTAGGATTGTATCGGAATGAACAAGGGGGTTTTGCTTGCCTGGCACTTCTGAAGATAACATTGAGTCTTCATCAGTGTCAACGATCACAACGTCGGAACATCGTCTACCGGGAGGGAACAGATACCGGCAACAAGGAAGAAATACAATCAATGCAATGCACAATATGATGCATGCTCATGACATGGCAATATGAATGTGTTTTGGGCTAATGCACCTAAAACCAGATTAAATGAAGTTGGTTTGAATCCAAGATTCAAATTCAAACTCCATATGTGGATATTTAAATGCCATTAGTATGATTTGTGCTAAACAGCATCTATAAGTTGTTCTAACATGCATGAAAATGGTACAGATGGATTCCTTGAATTTTTCTGATAATTTTTCATATATAAATTATTTAATTTGGAGTTACGGTTGAATTTGTATGATTTTTAGAAGTTTTAGGCATTTTCTGGAATTTTCTGAATAAAAATAAATCCAGAAAACATAATTGCGTCAGCATTGCGTCACTATGACGTCAGCAGGTCAACAGACGCTGCTGCTGGTCAAACCTGACCAGTGGGGTCCACTGGTCAGTGACTGGGGCTGCTTAGTGCCGCTGACGGGTGGGCCCAGTCAACGGCCACGTCAGCACGGTCAAAACTGACGCGTGGGGCCACTGCAATTAGACTAAACTAAACAGAAAGATATACTAATCCTAATTAGGCGCAGGGGCCCACATGGCAGTGGCTCATAGGGTGATTAGCCCCTAACTAAGTGGCCACATCGGCCCGCCGGAGTTTGGCCGGCGGTGACCACAGAGCACGGCGGGGCACGCCGGACTTGCGCTAGGGGCATCGGATTCGCGCGCTGAGGACACCGGGGCGTAGCCCGGGCTCTCCCTCATCTGATGGGGTAGGTGGGAGGCCGCGGGGACGCCGGGGCTCGCCGGAACGGAGCTCGCGGCGGCGCCGGAGTTTGGTGAGTGCGGGGTTGGCGCTGTGGTGCACGGGAGGGCAAGTTAGGATATGCGTTAGGCTCCTGGTGGCTTCCTGAGTGCGGTGACACGCTCTGAGACGAGCTCAAGCGGCTGTAGTGACGGCGGTGACGAGGTCAGCGGCGGCCGGAGTTCGGCCGCGGCGGAGCTATGGCCTAGAGCTCGCAAACGCGAGGGGAGAGAGAGGGGTTCTGCACGGAGGCTCACCGCGGAGCTGTAGGGAGGGTTAGTGGGCTCGGGGGCGGCCAGAGTGCAGCGAATCGACAGCGACGATCTCCGGTGGCCGAGGAGGGGAACGGCGACGTGGGCGGCGATGCAGGGCTTCCGGAGGGCCGTGGATCGGTGGGGAGGAAGAGAGGGTCGAGGCGGAGCTCGCAAGCACAGCGAGGGGTCGAGGGGGAGACGGTGGCCGCGGCGTTACGGTGGCGCGGCTGCGGCTGCGCTCGGCGAGTGAGAGAGAGAGGAAGCAGAGGAGAGATACAAGGGAGAGGGAGAGAGCGAGGGGGTCCAGGGGGGTCGGGGCGGCGCCGAGGAGATGACGCGCGGCGTCGCGGTGGCCAGGCGATGCAGACGAGCAGGGTGGTGGCGTGGCGAGCTCGGGCGCGCGCGCCGTGTCCCTCCTCTGCCTACTGGCGCGAGGAGGAAGGCGACAGGGAGGAGGAGGTGGGCTGGGCCACACAGTGCTGGACCAGCACAGGAGCTGGGCCGGCTCTGGTGGGCTGCACGGGTGAGGCCGAGTAGGCTCTGTTCTTTTTATTTTTTTTCTTCTGTTTTGTTTTTTTTTAATCTTTTGCCACTGTTTTGAAATAAAACAAATTCAAAACAGTGACAAAATTCCCCTGAACATTTTATTTAGCACAATGGAATTATACCAAAGCACATAAAAATGTTTCAGTTATTTGAACATATATTCAGTAATATTTGGATATAAGTTCAAATTCAAGATAGTATTGATTTAAATTCAAAGTCCCAAAATAAATCCCTTTAAAAATGTTCATTATTTTTGGTTTAGATCAAAACCCTTGCCAAAAATATTAAACATCTAAGAAGAACATTTTGGAACAATGAATGAGATTTCTAGGGTTTTTGCCCCTCTTTTATTTAAGTTTTGAGGCTTCCAAAATTCCTCAGTTCAAGTTTCGAAAATTTAAACATGATGCACAGATGAAGCTGGCCTAGAGCATTACCAGAAGCTAGGGATGTGACAGATCTCAAGGTTTGCAAGTGATGAGATGGGCCATAACCCACAGGCCCCAGGACCTGCCAAGAAGCAAACACACTCTTGCTAAAGGAAAAACCCTAGAAGAGATTCCGACCTTACCCATCGACGATTTTATAGGAGTTACGCAAAACCTGAGAGTTTTGAAGGAACGATAGATGTTTGTTTGGCCTGCGGAATCAACGGATATATCCGAACTTAGTTCGTTGACAAGAGAAATTCTACAATGCTTGAGAGGATGACCAAGTGTTAGAATGCGAGATTCGCTAAACCGTATACAAGGTAATGATTTGGGTGCGGGATGTATTGATCACCATACCGACTTACTCTTATTATTCTCTTTGCTATGTGGGATGGTAAATCTGAGTGACTTACCCATAGTAGAGAGACGACGATCAAAACCTTGTTTAAACCTTAGAATGGTATAAGTACTTTTCCTTGTACAAGGCAGCTGTTGCCAATCGTAAGACATACGATGAGAATGAAGCCTAGACCCATTTCCTGCAGGAGCAACCATAAATTGATGACCACCATGAGATATCGATAGCTGTTTAGTATTAGCGCCAGACCGGTCAGCTAAGAAGACCATGTCACAGCAAAACCATACCCGGATGAAAGGACAGGAGTATTGAGGAAAAAGTTATGCCACTACCGAAAGAGCCCAAAAAAGGAAATTTTCCAGAGAATCTGAGAAGACCGACACTGTCAAGAATAACGATGGAGTATATGAGTTTTGATGGAACCGTAACCATGCTTCTAAGGGTGGTAGCACCCTAGACCCCGCGTGATCATAGATGGATTTTGAGAAGACCCTGAACCTAACCTATTTCTTGCTAGCCTCTCCGAATCTCTAGGACGACATTCATTTTAAGGGTGGTAGGTTTGTAACATCCCAAAATTCTAAATTTTGGAATGTTATATTAAACAGAAAGTTATGATTGATTGTTTGATGGATTGTGTGAAGTTGAGTGACATTCGAAACTTTTTGAAAGTTAAATGAGAGGGAATAAAAGGACTTTTCCAAACTTTCACTTTGCTTTTATGATCTCCATGAATTCAAATTCTTTTCAAATACAAAACCCTAGAGAGGAGATGACATGACTTCTTCCATTTTAATAAATGAAAAGGGTTTTTGACAATATTTGAATTTCACTTGGAAATATTTCAAATTCAGAAACTTCAAGAAACTCAATGATTTTCATGAGGGAAGATAAAATGACTTCTTCAAACATATGAAATATGAGTTGGGAGTTTAAAAGAAATCCAATTTAAAGTCCTTTTGAAATTATTTTCAATTGGGAGTTATTTGGGTTTTATTCAAATTATTTTTCTCCAAAAACATAATATATGGAAATTAGGGTAAAATGATTCCCTACATCAGAAAATTGGAAAGAAATAAATTTGAATTAATTTTGGTATTTTTAAAATGATTTTTGTTGGATTTTATTAGAGCAGTAGCACTCTTTGCCTTATTTGAATTTTTGTGAATTTTAGTTGAAGCTAGAATAATGTTCATCTTGTAGGAAAAAAAATTCTGAAAATTTTGATATATTATATGCCTATAGTATATTTTGTATTTATTTTGATTTATTTTTTGTCTCTAAGTTTGTTTAAAAACAAAAAAACAAATTCTTTCGCGCCGCGCTAGGCCAGCCGGCCCAGCAAGCGGCCCAGCCAGTGCCCGAACCAGGCCACGGCCCAACAGCCATTCTGCTCGTCCTCGAGCTCTGCTCGGAGACTCCGCCGCCAGCATGCTGTCCGCCGCCGCCGTGACTGACCCGGCCACCTCCGCGCCGCCTTGCCCCCTCCTCCACGCAACCCCTCGTCCCTCCCCCCTCTATATAAGCCTGCGCCGCCGCCGCCTTTTTCCTCTTTGTCGCACCACGCCGCCCCCTCCTGCATCTCGCAGCCGCCTCGTCGGAGTTGCCGCCACCGCCGAACTTCCTCGCCTTCGCCCCGCACCTCCCGACCGACGCCGCCCCCTCCATCCTCACCGCCGCACCGCGCCGAGCCCCTGATGCCTTCGCCGCCACCGGAGACCCACCGGAGCCGCCGCCCCGTCTACATCTGAGCTGTCGCCACCGTCTCCCTCGCCGCCGGCAGCCACTGTCGCCGCGGTAAGCCACCGGCCGCCCTCGTTCGTCTGATCCAAGATCTGCGGTTAGGATTAGATATGTTCGTTTTTTTAGTTTCAACCGTTTTCTTTAAGTAGTAAACGTTTGTTATTTTAGTGTTTGCAGCGAACCGTTTTTGTCTTATAAGTTTCTACAGCGAGCGTTCGTTAGATAGATTTTTCTTTTTCTGTTTAATTTCGGCCAGGGACCCATCTGTGAATATTTTATTTACAAATTAGTCCTTGATCTTTAAACCTTCGTTACTTTTTACTCGTTTGTCCAAATCCAACGAAACCAACGCCCACTTCTTTATTATGATCCCCTCTATCCAGTAAAACAACTTAAACATGTTTTTGAAAGTTTAAAATTTGAATTTCAAACAATTTTGTATTCAAACTTCTTTTGTTTGTAACTCGAGTTTTATAACTCCGTTTGAGTTGATTCTTTTTGCAAATCGAAGCTCTTGACCTAAACTTTCTGATAAGGCCAAATTCACTTAATTTTGGTACTGTTAGAAATTGTTTTATGCTGCAAGAGTAAATTTTTTGTTTTCGAAGTTTTCCGAGATCTTCTCTTCGATTCTTTTGCATGAGTGCTTAAGTATGCAATTGCTTGCTCGCGATAGATTGACCAGAGTGTGACAAATAGAACCATCAGGAGTATTGAGTGTGAATCATCTTCATCAACAGTATGAGGCAAGTTCACACTTTGATCATATCCCTTTCATATCCAGTTTTTATGCATTAGTTTCAACCCTCAAACATTGCATGAGTATGATTGATAACATGTGGGTATTGGGAAGTAGTTGAAGAGGTAGTACCTATTGCCATATTTATTACCAAACCCTTGGGAGTTACTTCAGTGTTATGCTTATATTTCCATGCTATGCTAGTAGACATGGATTGGGTGAGTATATCCATGACAGATGTGAGATTGTTATTTAATGGTTTGTTTAAGGTGGCAACTTTAACACACATCTGGGTGGACTGAGGCATCTGGGTATTCCAGCGATTGCTTTTTTTTAATGGACCGCCACCCAGGCTCAAAGAGATCATAAGATTATTCATGCTAGAAACTTCCATGTGCAGCCACAAGCTACTATGGAATCTAGCATAGTTGATTAAGTTGTGCGAACTCTTATAGTGGTAGACTAGCAGATGTAGGGGAAAGTAGGTGTAACTGTCTACCCGATCGTAAGGTGCTAGTGCTTTTGAAAGACTATGTTTCGGGCATCCGTTTCTCAAACACCATGCACTGCGAGAAATCCAACGGAGGAGATCGAGTCTTGTGGGGAAAAGTGCGCAAACCTCTGCAGAGTGTACAAACTAATCATGATTAGCCGTGTCCCCGGTTACGAACATCCTGAGTATCTAGTACTTGGATTATCATGTGAATCTCATCATGTTACTTTAATTTAATTTATTGGGTTTAATGATGATGTTTAATTGGGATTGAGAGGGTGTCTACCTTCTCAATGTTTATATGTAGGAAAAAAATTGGCTTTTCGCAAAATATTATAACCATAGAGCTTTTCCACCAGCCATATATGCATGTAGTGATAGCTATTGTTTCATCTTTTATCCTATGGTGTGAATTTGCCAGTACATTCAATGTACTGGCCCTCTATGGCTGCAACGTCTCATGTTGCAGGAATCTTATGACAAGTAAGTGATACATTAGGGTTACGATTTCTACACTCAACTTTGTCGTTGGTGTTGATGGGAATCCACAACCTTGTTGTTAGTTCCTCTATTTTATACATGTGATTTACCTCTGTTATAAATCCTCGAGTACTATGTGTGTCAGCATACCGATCCAAGGATGACACTTAAGCACAGAAAGTTGACCGTCTGAGGTCGGGTCGCTACATGTTCCATCTCCGGTAAAAGGATTAGCTAGCAGTTTCTCTATCATACCCGAAAGAATTTCAAAGTAAACATTTTCCGTAGGTTCAGTAGGTTGAGGAGCAACTCTTTGCTCTACTGGTAGGGGTGAATATTCCCCGAAAAAGCCCCTCAAAGGATTATTTTCCATAGTAACGAGTGACAGTAAATTTCAGCACACTATATAAATTTTTCCTTACCAAATTCCACCTACCAAAGGCGCTTCACTCCCCGGCAATGGCGCCAGAAAAGAGTCTTGGTGACCCACAAGTATAGGGGATCTACCATAGTCCTTTCAATAACTAGGAGTGTCCAACCCAACAAGGAGCAGAAGGAAATGACAACCAGTTTTCAGTAAGGTATTCTCTACAAGCACTGAAATTATCGGTAACAGATAGTTTTGTGATAAGGTAATTTGTAACAGGTAACAAGTAACAAAAGTAAACAAGGTGCAGCAAGGTGTCCCAATCCTTTTTGTAGCAAAGGATAATCCTGGACAAACTCTTATATAAAGGAAAGCGCTCCCGAGGACACATGGGAGTTATCGTCAAAATAGTTTTCATCATGCTCATATGATTCGCGTTCGGTACTTTGATAATTTGATATGTGGGTGGACCGGTGCTTGCGTACTACCCTTCCTTGGACAAGCATCCCAGTTACGATTAACCCCTCTCGCAAGCATCCGCAACTACGAAAGAAGAATTAAGGTAAACCTAACCATAGCATGAAACATATGGATCCAAATCAGCCCCTTACGAAGCAACGCATAAACTGGGGTTTAAGTTTCTGTCACTCTAGCTACTCATCATCTACTTATTACTTCCTAATGCCTTCCCCTAGGCCCAAATAATGGTGAAGTGCCATGTAGTCGACGTTCACATAACACCGCTAGAGGAGAGACAACATGCATCTCATCAAAATATGATCTCATCGAGCGAATACCAAATTCACATGACTACTTATAACAAGACTTCTCCCATGTCCTCAGGAAGAAACGTAACTACTCACAAATCATATTCATGTTCATAAATAGAGGGGTATTAATATTCATAAAGGATCTGAACATATAATCTTCCACCGAATAAACCAACTAGCATCAACTACAAGGATTAATCAACACTACTAGCAACCCACGGGTACCAATCTCAGGTTTTGAGACAAAGATCGGATACAAGAGATGAACTAGGGTTTGAGAGGAGATGGTGTTGGTGAAGATGTTGATGGAGATTGACCCCCTCCCGATGAGAGGATCGATGGTGATGACGATGGTGGCGATTTCCCCCTCCCAGAGGGATGTTTCCCCGGCAAAATAGCTCCACCAGAGCCTTAGATTGGTTCCGCCAAGGTTCCGCCTCGAGACGCTGGCGCTTCGTCCCGAAAGCTTCCTTATGATTTTTTCCAGGGCAAAATACACCTTATACCAGAAGATGGGCATCGGGGGGCTTCCAGGCGGCCCACGAGGCAGGGGGCGCGTCCGGGGGGTAGGGCGCGCCCCCCACCCTCATGGACAGAGAGTGGCCCCCCTCTGGTGCTTTCTTCGCCCAATATTTTTTATAAATTCCAAAACTGATTTTCCCTGAGTTTCATGACTTTTGGAGTTGTGCAGAATAGGTCTTTTATATTTTGCTCCTTTTCCAGCCCAGAATCCAGCTGCCGACATTCTCCCTCTTCTTGTAAACCTTGTAAAATAAGAGAGAAAAGGCATAAGTATTGTGACATAATGTGTAGTAACAACCCATATTGCTATAAATATCGATATAAAAGCATGATGCAATATGGACGTATCAGCCCTCATGGTACCTATCACACCTGCCCTCTTCAATAAATGTATAATCTCCCGTTTTCGTTGCCCCGTGCACCATACTGTACACCATCGGGTCCAGAAGGTGGACATGGGGAAGGCGATGATAATGCAGCCAAAGCAACAATTGTTCCACAGCCGGTCGATCCCCCCAGACGTCTTCAAGGTTTCCTTGGCCAGTGTCAAACTGAACCACGAGAATTTGGCTCCAACGATACTAGGGGGAGATGAGGATGAGACCTCGCGGTGGCTTGGCGATTGCAAGACGTGGGTCCTGTTGTGGCCAAAGAGTCAACTTCATCTGGAGGCGGCCAGGAGCACACCGACGACCATGCAGCCTTGATGACCCACAAGTATATGGGGTCAATTGTAGCCTTTTCGATAAGTAAGAGTGTCGAACCCAACAAAGAGCAGAAAGAAATGACAACTGGTTTTCAGCAAGGTAATGTCTGCAAGTGCTAAAATTGTAAGTAGTGGAGTAGTTTGGTAGCAAGATAATTTGTAACAAGCAAGTAACGATAGTAGTAACAAAAGTGCAGAAAGGTAGCCCGATCCTTTTGAGGAAAAGGACAGGCCAAAACGGTCTCTTCTGATAAGCAAAGTGTTCTTGAAGGTACATGGGAATTTCATCTAGTCACTTTCATCATGTTGGCTTAATTCGTGTTCACTACTTTGATAATTTGATATGTGGGTGGACCGGTGCTTAGGTGTTGTTCTTACTTGAATAAACCTCCTACTTATGATTAACCCTCTCTCAAGTATCCGCAACTACAAGAAAAGTATTAAGAATAAATTCTAACCATAGCATTAAACTTTTGGATCCAATCGGTCCCTTACAGAATAGCACATAAACTAGGGTTTAAGCTTCTCTCACTCTCTCAACCCACCATCTAATAACTACTCCACAATGCATTCCCTTAGGACCAACTATGATGAAGTGTCATGTAGTCGACATTCACATGACACCACTAAGAGAATGACAACATACATATCATCAAAATATCGAACACGTATCAAGTTCACATGATTACTTGCAACATGATTTCTCCCGTGACCTCCAGAACGGAAGTAACTACTCATAAATGATAATCATGCTCAAGATCAGAGGGATCTTAAATGGCATAATGGATCTAAACATATAATCTTCCACCAAATAAACCATATAGTAATCAACTACAAGATGTAATCAACACTACTAGTCACCCACAAGCACCAATCTATAGTTTTGGTGCAAAGATTGAACAGAAAAGATGAACTAGGGTTTGAGAGGATTTTGTGATGTTGAAGATGTTGATGAAGATAGCTCTCCCCAAGATGGGAGAGTTGGTGGTGATGATGATGACCATGATTTCCCCCTCCGGGAGGGAAGTTCCTGCTGCGGAATCGCTCCGCCGGAGGGCAAAAGTGCTCCTGCCCAAGTTCCGCCTTGAAGCGGCGGCACTTCGTCCCAAAAGTCCTTTCCTAATTTTTTTCTAGGTCAAATTGACTTATATACCAGAAGAGGGGCACCGGAGGTGGGCCGAGGAGGGCAGCACCCACTAGGGCACGCCTGGGCCTCCTTGCGTGCCCAAGTGGGTTGTGCCCACCTGGTGGCCCCCCTCTGGTAATTTTGCTCCAATAATTCTTAAATATTCCATCAAAAATCCTCGAGAAGTTTCATATCATTTGGATTTGTGCAGAATAGGTAGGTTGATGTAGCTTTTTCAGGTCCAGATTTCCAGCTGCCAGAATTCTCCCCCTTTGTGCATACCTTGCATATTATGAGAGAAAAGGCATTAGAATTACTGCAAAAAGCATTATTATACAATAAAACAACATAAATAACAGTAGGAAAATATGATGCAAAATGGACGTATCAACTCCCCGAAGCTTAGACCTCGCTTGCCCTCAAGCGAAAATCGAAATCGAAAAAAATGTCCACATGCTTAGAGAGAGAGGTGTCGATAAAAACAAAATACGGACATAGCAGCATCATGTGACTTATTATAACAGCAACAAACCTTAACCTAATATTTTTATCACGGAAGTTTTATCATAGACTTCTCATGAACAAGTGACAGTTCATCACAGGATCAAAGTATAAAACATAAACTTTGTAGGAAACCAACAAACTATGATCTCGGTCAACTTTGCAACTACAATTCATCATCTTTTCAGGAAGGGTCATGTATCGGAGCCTTTATGCAAGTCCAAATACTCAACCATCATTTAGTCTTCTATAATTGCTAACACTCACTGCGTACACATGAGCAAAACGTTTCAACCGGGCACATAGAAAGATAGGGATAGTTTTGCCTCCCAACGCACTCACCTCGAGGATGATGTCAACAATAATAACTCATGCCACCCATATTCAATTGGATATATGTGCCTTGATCTTTCCTCACCACATGATGCTTGCCAAAGGAGAAAAAAACGAATAGAGAGAAAAACATTAACTCTTGCGTGAAAGTAAATACATGAAAGTAAAAGATAGGCCCTTCGTAGAGGGAAGCAGAGGTTGCCATGCACTTTTTGTTTGTATGCTCAACCCCTTAGTGCAGGAGAACGTCATGTTATATTGCCCCTTGTGATGGCAACTTTTATTATGCAGTCTGTCGCTTTTATTCTTCACCATCACAAGTTCATACAACTCTCAATTTTCCCTTACACTAAATGATCTCACACTTTTAGAAGCAATTTTTATTGCCCTTTTTGCACCGATGGCAACTTACTTGAAGGATCATACTCAATCCATAGGTAGGTATTGTGGACTCTCAAAACAAGATAGGTTTTAAGGGTTTTGGATGCACAAGTAGTATCTCTACTTAGTGCGGAGTTTTTGGCTCGCAAAGATAGGGGCAAGCACCACATGTTGAAGGATCTATGACAATATAACTTCTGTGTGAATATGAACAAACATAAACCATTAAGTTGCCTTCCTTGTCCAATGTCAACAATTTTGGCATATAATATTTTGATGGGTGCTCACAATCATAAAAGATTTCCAGGATAGTATATTTATATGTGAATCTTCTCTTCCCTTATTAATTCTTTCCTGAGTTGCATCATTGACCAATGCTATGTTTTTCAATCTACAATAAAATTTTCTACTTATACTTTTCCTTGTGTAATGTCATCAGTTACCATAAGATTAGCATATGATCTTTTTCTTTTATTTCCTTTCTTTTTATTGAAACAAGAGAGTAAAGATCAACTTTAGCTTTGTCAACTTCAATACCTTATGATCATTGAAAGGGCAAGTAAAAGTGGTCTTATCCAGATCCTCTTTTGTCATAGGTATTTGAGAGAAACCAGAATAACCATCTAGAAATAAAAAATGTGTATGTTTGGATAATCTTTCTAGCATTTGATCAATAAAAGGTAAATGGTAATGATCTTTTCTAGTAGCTTTATTTAATTTGCGGAAATCAATTACCATTCTATAACCTGTAATAATTCTTTGTAGGATCAACTCCTCTTAATCATTAGGAACAACAGTAATACCTTCCTTCTTGGGGACACAATGGACGGGACTTAACTACTGACTATCAGCAACAGGATAAATTATACCTGCCTCCAGAACCTTTAGTATTTCATTTCTTACCACTTCCTTCATCTTAGAATTTAACTGACGTTGGTGATCAGCAACTGGTTTAGCGTCTTTCTCCAATTTTATTTTATGCTGACATAGAGTGGGGTTGACGCCCTTAAGATCATCAAGAGTATATCCAATAGCAGCACGATTCTTCTTCAGAGTTTTCAATAATTTCTCTTCTTCCTGCTCTGAAACGTTAGCACCAATAATAACCTGATATATCTTCTTTTCATCAAGATAAGCATATTTAGGAGTATCAGTTAATGGTTTAAGCTCAAACACGAGATCACCCTTGGGTGGAGGGGGGTCCCCTAAGATTTCAACAGGCAAGTTGTGTTTCAAAATGGGTCCCTGTTTAAAGAGTATTTCATCTATTTCCCTTCTCTCATTCATGAACATATCATTTTCATGGTCTATCAAATATTGTTCTAAAGGATCATTAGGAGGCACTGCAACAGAAACAAGACCAATAATTTCATCTTTACTAGGCAATTCTTTATCATGGGATTGTCTACGGAATTTAGCAAAATTAAAGTCATGAGACATATCCCCTAAACCAACAGTAACAATATCTTTTTTGTAGTCTGTCTTGGCATTAACAGTATTCAAGAAGGGTCTACAAATATAATGGGGCAAAAGTCATCTTGTGGGGATCCAAGAACAAGAAAATTAGTAGGATATTTAACTTTCCCACACAAGACTTCAACATCTCTAACAATCCCAATTGGTGAAATAGTATCTCTGTTGGCAAGCTTAATAATAACATCAATATCTTCTATCTCAGCAGGTGCAATATCATGCATAATTTCTTTGTATAAGGAATGAGGTATTGCACTGGCACTAGCACCCATATCACATAAGCCATGATAACAATGATCTCCTATTTTAACATAAACAACAGGCATGCCAACAACAGGTCTATGTTTATGTTTAGTATCGGGTCTAGCAATTCTAGCAGTTCATCACAGAAGTAAATAACATGCCCATCAATAGTACTGACCAAAAGATCTTTAACCATAGCAATACTAGGTTCAACTTTAATTTGCTCAGGGGGTGTAGGTGTTTTAGCATTACTCTTATGAACCACAGTTGAAGCTTTAGCATGATCCTTTATTCTAATAGGGAAAGGTGGTTTCTCAATATAAGCAGTAGGAACAGTAGGATCAACATTACAAGTGATAGTCTTTTCTTCAACTTTAATATGTTCAACTACTTTTACTTCAATGGGAGAATGATATTTAAACCACTTCTCTTTAGGGAGATCAACATGAGTAGCAAATGATTCACAGAAAGAAGCTACTATCTCAGAGTCAAGTCCATATTTAGTGCTAAATTCATGAAAAACATCGGTATCCATAAAAGATTTAACACAATCAAATTTAGGTGTTATACCTGACTCCTTACCTTCGTCGAGATCCCAATCTTCAGAGTTGCATTTAATTCTTTCCAATAAATCCCATTTGAATTCAATAGTCTTCATCATAAGAGAACCAGTACAAGAAGTATCAAGCATGGAGCGATTACTGAGAGAAAGTCGAGCATAAAATTTTTGAATAATAATTTCTCTTGAGAGCTCATGATTGGGGCATGAATATAACATTGACTTAAGCCTCTCCCAAGCTTGAGAGATACTTTCTCCTTCGCGAGGCCAAAAATTATATATATAATTGCGATCACGATGAACCAGATGCATAGGATAAAACTTCTGATGAAATTCCAATTTCAATCGGTTGTAGTTCCATGATCCAACATCATCACATAGCCTAAACCATGTAAATGCCTTTCCCTTCAAAGATAACGGGAAGACCTTCTGCTTGATAAAATCCTCGGGCATACCTGCAAGCTTAAATAATCCACAAACTTCATCCACATAGATTAGGTGCATATCAGGATGTAATGTTCCATCTCCGGTAAAAGGATTAGCTAGCAGTTTCTCTATCATACCCGAAGGAATTTCAAAGTAAACATTTTCAGTAGGTTCAATAGGTTGAGGAGAAACTCTTTGCTCTACTGGTAGGGGTGAAGATACCCCGAACAAGCCCCTCAAAGGATTATTTTCCATAGTAACGAGTGACAGTAAATTTCAGCACACTATATAAATTTTTCCATACCAAATTCCACCTACCAAAGGCGCTTCACTCCCCGGCAACGGCGCCAGAAAAGAGTCTTGATGACCCACAAGTATAGGGTATCTATCGAAGTCCTTTCGATAAGTAAGAGTGTCGAACCCAACGAGGAGCAGAAGGAAATGACAACCAGTTTTCAGTAAGGTATTCTCTGCAAGCACTGAAATTATCAGTAACAGATAGTTTTGTGATAAGGTAATTTGTGGCATTGCGGCGCCACGTGGAAGAAGTACTACCATGGAACCACGGATGAGAGAAAGGAAATATGGAGGTTAAATGAGGAAAACATCGACAAGAAGGTTGAGATTGCGGTTGAGAAGAAGTTTACAGCTTCGTATGGTGTCTTGGTTCCAGCTATTGTCAATTGGAGAAGGCAAAATCCAAATAAAGAGGCAGCGGACTTTCCCCTTTCCAACCTCTTCGGCAGCAGCTCGACTAGCATTGCACCATCACCTGCTCCTGTACCGGCTCCCACACCGGCTCCTGCACCGGCTCCCGCACCAGCTCCTGCACCGGCTCCCGCACCTGCTCATCGCAGCCCGTCCTCCGTCTCGGACGTGCTCGGCGGTGCTTTGTCTTTGGCTAACCTCGACGCCCATGATGACCCACAAGTATAGAGGATCTATCATAGTCCTTTCGATAAGTAAGAGTGTCGAACCCAACGAGGAGCCGAAGGAAATGACAACCAGTATTCAGTAAGGTATTCTTTGCAAGCACTGAAATTATCGGTAACAGATAGTTTTGTGATAAGGTAATTTGTAATGGGTAACAAGTAACAAAACTAAACAAGGTGCAGCAAGTTGTCCCAATCCTTTTTTGTAGCAAAGGATAATCCTGGACAAACTCTTATATAAAGGAAAGCGCTCCTGAGGACACATGGGAATTATCGTCAAGCTAGTTTTCATCATGCTCATATGATTCACGTTCGGTACTTTGATAATTTGATGTGGGTGAACCGGTGCTTGGGTACTACCCTTCCTTGGATAAGCATCCCACTTATGATTAACCCCTCTCGCAAGCATCCGCAACTACGAAAGAAGAATTAAGGAAAACCTAACCATTGCATGAAACATATGGATCCAAATCAGCCCCTTACGAAGCAACGCATAAACTAGGGTTTAAGCTTCTGTCACTCTAGCAACTCATCATCAACTTATTACTTCCCAATGCCTTCCCCTAGGCCCAAATAATGGTGAAGTTCCATGTAGTCGACGTTCACATAACAACACCAGAGGAGAAATAACATACATCTCATCAAAATATCGAACGAATACCAAATTCACATGACTACTTATAACAAGACTTCTCCCATGTCCTCAGGAAGAAACGTAACTACTCACAAATCATATTAATGTTCATAATAAGAGGGGTATTAATATTCATAAAGGATCTGAACATATGATCTTCCACCGAATAAACCAACTAGCGTCAACTACAAGGAGTAATCAACACTACTAGCAACCCACGGGTACCAATCTGAGGTTTTGAGACAAAGATCGGATACAAGAGATGAACTAGGGTTTGAGAGGAGATGTTGTTGGTGAAGATGTTAATGGAGATTGACCCTCTCCCGATGAGAGGATCGATGGTGATGATGATGGTGGCGATTTCCCCCTCCCAGAGGGATGTTTCCCTGGCAGAACAGCTCTGCCAGAGCCCTAGATTGGTTCTGCCAAGATTCCACCTCGAGACGCTGGCGCTTCATCCCGAAAGCTTCCTTATGATTTTTTCCAGGGCAAAAGACACCTTATACCATAAGATGGGCATCGGGAGGCTTCCAGGTGGCCCACGAGGCAGGAGGCGCGCCCAGGGGGGTAGGGTGCACCCCCCCACCCTCGTGGACAGAGGGTGGCCCCCTCTGGTGCTTTCTTCGCCCAATATTTGTTATAAATTCCAAAACTAATTTTCCCTGAGATTCATGACTTCTGGAGTTGCGCAGAATAGGTCTTTTATATTTTGCTCCATTTCCAGCCCAGAATCCAGCTGCCGACTTTCTCCCTCTTCTTGTAAACCTTGTAAAATAAGAGAGAAAATGCATAAGTATTGTGACATAATGTGTAGTAACAACCCATATTGCAATAAATATCGATATAAAAGCATGATGCAATATGGACGTGTCAGCCCTCACGGTACCTGTCACACCTGCCCTCTTCAATAAATGTATAATCTCCCCTTTCTGTTGCCTTTCGGATGTTTCACGTCGCAGACATGTCTTTGCAGGCCGACGTAACCCTGTGCACCTTACTGTACACCATCCGGTCCAGTAGGTGGACATGGGGAAGGCGACGATAATGCAGCCAAAGGAACAATTGTTCCACAGCCGGTCGATCCCCCCAGACGTCTTCAAGGTTTCCTTGGCCAGTGTCAAACCGAACCACGAGAATTTGGCTCCAACGATACTAGGGGAGATGAGGAAGAGACCTCGCGGCGGCTTGGCGATTGCAAGACATGGGTCCTGTAGGGGCCAAAGAGTCTACTTCATCTAGAGGCGGCCGGGAGCATACCGACGACCATGCATCCTTGATGACCCATGAGTATATGGGGTCAATTGTAGCCTTTTCAGTAACTAAGAGTGTCGAACCCAACCAAGAGCAGAAGGAAATGACAACTGGTTTTCAGCAAGGTAATGTCTGCAAGTGCTAACATTGTAAGTAGCGGAGTAGTTTGGTAGCAAGATAATTTGTAACGAGCAAGTAATGATAGTAGTAACAAAAGTGCAGAAAGGTAGCCCAATCCTTTTGAGGCAAAGGACAGGTCAAAATGGTCTCTTATGATAAGCAAAGTGTTCTTGAAGGTACACGGGAATTTCATCTAGTCACTTTCATCATGTTGGCTTAATTCGTGTTCACTACTTTGATAATTTGATATGTGGGTGGACCGGTGCTTAGGTGTTGTTCTTACTTGAATAAAACTCCTACTTATGATTAACCCTCTCTCAAGTATCCACAACTACAAGAAAAGTATTAAGAATAAATTCTAACCATAGCATTAAACTTTTGTATCCAATCGGTCCCTTACAGAATAGCGCAAAAACTAGGGTTTAAGCTTCCCTCACTCTCGCAACCCACCATCTAATAACTACTCCACAATGCATTCCCTTAGGCCCAACTATGATGAAGTGTCATGTAGTCGACATTCACATGACACCACTAAGAGAATGAAAACATACATATCATCAAAATATCGAACACGTATCTTCACATGATTACTTGCAACATGATTTCTCCCGTGACCTCAAGAACGGAAGTAACTACTCATAAATGGTAATCATGCTCAAGATCAGAGGGGTCTTAAATGGCATAATGGATCTGAACATATAATCTTCCACCAAATAAACCATATAGTAATCAACTACAAGATGTAATCAACACTACTAGTCACCCACAAGCACCAATCTATAGTTTTGGTGCAAAGATTGAACAGAAAAGAGGAACTAGGGTTTGAGAGGATTTTGTGATGTTGAATATGTTGATGAAGATGTTGATGAAGATGTTGAAGATGTTGTTGAACAAAAATGGAGTCCGGAAAGTACCCGAGGTCCTAATTTTTTAAATATTCCAAAACTGACAAAAAATATTTTTGCAGATTTTTTGGAGTCCATTTACTTACCGTATCACGTACCTTCCTTTTTTCATGATTTTGGAGTGTTCCGGAAGGTTTCCTTTATGTGTTCTTCCGGTGTCAAAGTTTGGATAATATTGCTTTCAACATTAATGGGTGTACCTAAGATATAGTGTTTTATTCGTTGCCCATTGACAACCTTCGGGTTAGTACCTTCGGCATTATTCATTTTGATAGCTCCAAACCGTTAGACCTCCTCGATGACATAGGGTCCTTCCCATTTGGAGAGGAGTTTTCCTGCAAAGAATCTGAAATGAGAGTTGTACAAAAGAACATATTCTCCAACTTCAAACTCACGCTTCTGGATTCTTTTGTCATGCCATCTTTAGCTTTTTCTTTGAATAACTTTGCATTTTCATAAGCCTGGGTTCTCCATTCATCAAATGAGCTAATATCGAATAACCTCTTTTCACCATTAAGTTTGAAATCATAATTGAGTTCTTTAATTGCCCAATATGCTTTATGTTCTAGCTTAAGAGGCAAATGACAAGCTTTTCCATAAACCATTTTATATGGAGACATACCCATAGGATTTTTAAAAGCTATTCTATAAGCCCAAAGTGCATCATCTAATTTCTAAGACCAATTCTTCTGGGACCTACTGACAGTCTTTTGTAAGATTAGTTTTATTTCTCTATTGCTAAGTTCAACTTGACCACTACACTGAGGATGATATGGTGATGCAATTCTATGGTTAACATCATACTTAGCAAGAATTTTATGGAAAGCACCATGAATAAAGTGTGAACCACCATCTGATGTGGCCATGGGTGCAACAGAAAATAATATTTCACATGAAATTATAATCCAACCTACACATGTTCAGAAGGAGTTGCTGACAACACCAACTAAGAAGACCAAGGCAGAAGAGTTTTTCTTTATTGGAAAAATACGGATGCCAATTCCGTTGTCAGATCATAATCCGGAGGATATTAAGCTGACTTTCAGGACACCTCCATGTTACGAAGCATAACGTGCATGTTGTTTATGAATTAAGGTCAAGTGTCCAGTCGTGTTATTTCCTAGTATTACAAGTTATGTAGCATGAAGGGTCAGGAGTACTAGTCCGTTTTGGACTTTTGTGATCAGCGTTGCCGGATACTTAATTAGTTAAATCCTAATAAGTTTAAATAGGAAAGAGATAGAGTCCGATTGGAGTTCGGTTTGTTTGGATCATTTTGCCTAGGATTTGCGTCACCTATATAACAGGCAGGCTTAAGCCTTTGTATGGATGGAAGTTTTTGGAGTTAAAAATACAGAGAAAAGCATTTTGTGGGATGCACCAAATATCTGAGTTCTTTTGCTAACCCTCGAGGGATTTAGTTGCTGCTGGGTGCCCGGTTTGATCCTATCGTTTCCATTCGCAAGTTTTATTCTTTGATCTTCTTGCATATTGCTTGATCCGAAGAACTGGTCTGCTATTCATCTTCTACGTCTGCTATTATGACTTTTGTTCATCGTGGAATTTTCTACTTCATTGAGTACGGTGAAAGATTGGGCCAACAAAAGACTCGCCATCTAGTCGGGTTACGTCAAGTGATATTCAGAGCAAGGTTGATCATGGTACAATTTTTTTCACTCTGGTTCTTAATTGATCTACTTGAGTTGCTACAATGGTGAATTCACAGAAATCAAATTCGAGTGTGCATGGTGCACATGAAGGAGATGCGGAAGATGAGCTGTCCTTGCCCACCTATGATCCGAGTGTTGCGCCGGCTATCGTGCTAGGATTGGAGGCAACTCGTGACTATGTGTTGAATCTAGTGGGGTGGCGCATCGACAAGGTTGAGGAAAGTATAGGCAAGAAGATTGTTGATTTGACTGAGGCCGTTCTTTGATTGAGACCACGTTCACCACCTAGTGACGAGTCTGCTGCACCACGTCGTCATCGGCAATTATCTGGACAGCGGGTAGGTGAACAAGTTCGCAACAATGGTGAGCTTGAAGACCATCAGTCTGAGGGGGCTGGTAGCTATTATGAGCCTGTGCGGCGTGCTTACAACCATCATGGAGGTGGCCTACACCATGGGGAAGGACATGAATGTCCGCAGTGCGCCTACGAAGATGATGGTGTTGGAAGAATAAAAATTTCCATACCGTCGTTTAGCGGCAAAGACAACCCGGATGATTATTTGGAGTGGGAGATGCACGTGGATCAGATTTTTCGATGGACAATGGTACACCGAGGAGAAAAAGGTTCGTGTTGCATCTATTGAGTTCACGGGCTATGCTTTAATATGGTGGAACCAGCTATGTCGCGTGGGAGGGCGTCCGGAGTCTTGGAATTAGATGAAGAGTATCATGAAGAGACATTTTGTTCTGGAGCACTTCACTAGGACCTTGTACACATGCTTGCAGCAGCTTCAACAAGGTAACTCTAGTGCTGAGGAGTATTATAAGGTGATGGAAATATTATTGATTCATACAGGGGTAGAGGAGCAAGAAGAAGCTACAATGTCACAATTCATGCATGGTCTGAATCAGAGGCACAAGATCGTGTCGATATGGTAGAATATAGTGGATTACAAGGATAATTACACCATGCCATTCGAGAGGAGCAGCAAGTAAAGCCTCGTGCCGGTCATGATAATTCCTCAAACTCGATGCGATGTGATTTTCAGAGAGATGGCGGTGGTAATAGTGGTTTCAAATCAGATTCTAAGTCTGCTACCAAGGAACTATCTCCATCCAAGGTTGAATCATCTCGTGCTTCTAACTCTCGTACTAGTGATATTGTGTGCTTTAAGTGTGGTGGCAGGGGGCATAAGAAGTTTGAGTTCCCTAATGAGAGGAGAGTACTCCTCACAGAAGAAGGATACATGTCTGCGAGTGATGGAGAAAAAATATTGACACATCTAGTGAGAAATCTGAAGATGATGAAAAAGTGACACAATGGATGCATGCCACTTGTTACTGGGGAGACCATGGCAGTATGATCATAGTGCTACACATGAAGGTCGGACAAACACTTATTCATTATGGGATGCTGGGAAGCGATGTGTTCTGCAACCAATATTTGATAGTGCAATCAAGGTGGATGGTAATGTTTCACTACAGAAGAAATTTGGGAAAACTACATTAAAACCAAGGACGGTTTCGATTCAAGGGGGAGGGGATGATATGGCCATGGGTGCAACAGAAAATAATATTTCACATGAAATTATAATCCAACCTACACATGTTCAGAAGGAGTTGCTGACGGCACCAACTAAGAAGACCAAGGCAGAAGAGTTTTTCTTTATTGGAAAAATACGGATGTCAATTCCGTTGTCAGATCATAAGCCCGAGGATATTAAGCCGACTTTCAGAACACCTCCACATTACGTAGCATAACGTGCGTGTTGTTTACGAATTAAGGTCAAGTGTCCAGTCGTATTATTTCCTAGTATTACAAGTTACGTAGCATGAAGGGTCAGGAGTACTAGTCCGTTTGGGACTTTTGTGATCAGCGTTGTCGGATACTTAATTAGTTAAATCCTAATAAGTTTGAATAGGAAAGAGATAAAGTCCGATTGGAGTTGGCTTTGTTTGGATCGTTTTGTCTAGGATGTGCGTCGCCTATATAACAGGCAGGCCTAAGCCTTTATACGAACGAAAGTTCTTGGAGTTAAAAATACAGAGAAAAGCATCGCGTGGGATGCACCAAATATCTGAGTTCTTTTGCTAATCCTCGAGGGATTTAGTTGCTGCTGCGCGCCCGATTCGATCCTATCGTTTCCGTTCGCAAGTTTTATTCTTTGGTCTTCTTGCATATTGCTTGATCCGAAGAACCGATCTGCTATTCATCGTCTACATCTATTACGACTTCTTCTCGTCGTGGAATTTTCTACTTCGTTGAGTACCGTGAAAGATTGGGCCAACAAAAGACTCACCATCTAGTCGAGTTACATCACCATCAGTCATTAAATATATATGTACTCCAAAACTTGGGAAAATAACTTCCTTAAGCATTTTAATAGAGGTGTTGTGATCATCACTATTGGTTGTAATAGCTTCTACCCACTTAGTAACATAATCAACAGCAACCAAAATATATGTACACCAATTAGAGGAAGGAAAAGGTCCCATGAAATCAAATCCCCAAATGTCGAATGGTTCAACATCAAGTGAATAATTCATAGGCATTTCTTGACGCTTACCGATATTACCTATTCTTTGGCATTCATCACAAGACGAGACACACTTACGGCTATCCTTGAAGAGAGTAGGCCAATAAAAACAAGATTGCAATACCTTATGAGCAGTTCTGTCTCCCGCGTGATGTCCTCCATAAGCTTCAGAGTGACATTTCCGTACGATTTGTTCCTGTTCATGCTCAGGTACACAACGTCTAATAATACCATCTACTCCTTCTTTATAAAGATGTGGGTCATCCCAAAAGTAATGTCTTAAATCATAGAAGAATTTTTTTCTTTTGTTGGTATGTGAAGCTAGGTGGTATGTATTTAACAACAATATAATTAGCATAGTCAGCATACCAAGGTGTACTATTAGAAACATTTATTGCAGCTAATTGTTCATCAGGAAAGCTATCATTAACAAGGTTGTGGGTCATCAAGAATATTTTCAAGCCTAGACAAGTTATCAGCTACGGGGTTCTCTGCTCCTTTCCTATCAGTGATATGCAAATCAAATTCTTATAGCAGAAGAACCCACCTAATGAGTCTAGGTTTAGCATCTTTCTTTTCCATTAGATATTTTATAGCAGCATGATCGGTGTGAACCAATTACTTTAGAATCAACAATGCAAGATGTGAATTTATCACAAGCAAACACCACTGCTAAGAATTCTTTTTCAGTAGTAGCATAGTTTTGTTGAGCACTGTCTGGAGTTTTACTAGCATAATGAATAACATTCAGTTTCTTATCAACTCTTTGTCCTAGAACAGCACCAACAGCATAATCACTAGCATCACACATAATCTCAAAAGGCAAGTTCAAATCAGGTGGTTGAACTACAGGTGCAGTAATTCAGGCTTTCTTTAGTGTTTCAAAGGATTCTAAACAATCATCATCAAACACAAAGGGAATATCCTTTTTCAAAAGATTCTTAAGAGGCCTAGAAATTTTCGAAAAGTCTTTGATAAACCTCCTATAGAAACCAGCATGACCAAGGAAACTACGAATACCTTTGATATCTTTAGGACATGGCATTCTCTCAATTGCAACAACCTTGGCTTTGTCCACCTCAATGCCTCTTTCAGAAATTTTATGGCCCAAAATAATACCTTCGTTAACCATAAAGTGGCACTTCTCCCAATTCAAGACAAGATTTTTTCGTTCACATCTCTTCAAAACTCGATCAAGATTGCTAAAACAATCATCAAAAGACTTCCCATAAACTGAAAATTCATGCACGAAAACCTCAACAATCTTTTCACAAAAATCAGAGAATATAGCGGTCATAAATCTTTGAAAGGTAGCAGGTCCATTACATAAACCAAAAGGCATACATCTATAAGCAAAAGTTCCGAAAGGACAAGTAAAAGTGGTCTTTTCTTAATTAGGTTGTAAAACAGGTATTTGTGAGAAGCCAGAATATGCATCAAGAAAGCAAAAATGTGTGTGCTTAGATAATCTTTCTCACATTTGATCGATAAAGGGCGGAGGGTAATGATCTTTTATAGTTGCTTTGTTTAATTCTCTATAATCAATCACCATCCTATAGCCTGTGAAATTCTCTGTGGAATGAGCTCATTCTTATCATTAGGAACAACGGTAATACCTCCCTTCTTAGGGACACAATGAACAGGACTTACCCATCTACTATCAGCTATAGGATAGATTATACCTGCTTCCAGAAGTTTCAATGTTTTCGTTCTTACCACTTCTTTCATCTTCGGATTTAACCGACATTGGTGATCAACAACGGGTTTAGCATCAGGTTCCATATTAATCTTGTGCTGACATAGAGTGGGACTAATGCCCTTAAGATCATCTAGAGTATATCCAATAGCAGCTCTGTGCTTCATGATGTCTACTACACAACTTTATTCTTGTAGACACGTGTTGGGCCTCCAAGCGCAGAGTTCTGTAGGACAGTAGCAATTTTCCCTCAAGTGGATGACCTAAGGTTTATCAATCCATGAGAGGTGTAGGATGAAGACTGTCTCTCTCAGACGACCCTGCAACCAAATCAAGAAATCACTTGTGTCCCCAACACACCCAATACAATGACAAATTGTATAGGTGCACTAGTTCGGTGAAGATATGGTGATAAAAGTGTAATATGGATAGTAGATATGAGTTTTTGTAGTGCGAACAATAAAAAACAACAAGGTAGCAAATAGTAAACAGGTACAAAAACGGTGTTCAAATGCTTAAAAATGAGGCCTAGGGTCCGTACTTTCGCTAGTGCAACCTATCAACAATGCTAACACAGTTGGACCATATGATTATCCCTCAAAGTGCAATAAAGAATCACTACCGAGTTCCTATTAGTAGAGAACAAAAGATAGGAATTGTTTGTAGGTCACGGAACCACCTCAAAGCTATTCTTTCCGTTCGATCTATTCAAGAGTTCATACTAAAATAACACAAAACTATTTTTTCCATTCGATCTATCCTAGAGTTCGTACTAGAATAACACCAAATCAAATTCATATTCATAATACTCAATCCACACAAGGAACTATAAAGAGACCCCAAAGTTTCCGTTGTGAAAAACATGCATCAACCCCTATGCATAGATTACCCCAATATCACCACGGGAATCCGCAAGTTCAATGCCATAACACATATCAAGTGAATCAATAAGATACCTCATTATAACCTCAAGTATTCATATTGCAAGACATATATCATGTGTTCTCATCTCTGAATATTCAATCCAACAAGACAAAACTTTGAAGGGTAAAGATTCAATTCATCATAACAAGAGTATAGATGGGAGAAACATCATATGATCCGACTATATTAACAGAGCCCATGATATAGATCACGAGAGAGAGAGAGAGAGATCAAACACATAGCTACTAGTACAAACCCTCAGCCACGAGGGTGGAATACTCCCTCCTCATCGTGGTGGCCACCGGGATGATGAAGATGACCACCGGAGATGATTCCCCCCTCCGGCAGGGTGCCGGAACGGGGTCTAGATTAGTTTTCGCGGATACAGAGACCTTGCGGCGGCGGAACTTCTAATCTAGGGCTACCCCGAAGAGTTTCGAAATATTTGGGAATTTATAGTGCAAAGAAGGGGTACAGGAGGCCACCGAGGTGGGCACAACCCACCTGGGCGCGCCAGGGGGCCCTGGCGCGCCCTGGTGGGTTGTGCCCC
>NC_041387.1:196039547-196098951 GCF_002162155.2 Triticum dicoccoides | reverse complement strand
GGTGTAGCTTAGGACCATTGGGTTCCTTCTGGTCTAGAAAAAATCTCCAAAAAGTTACGTTGCATTCCGTTTGATACTGATTTCCTGCGATGTAAAAAACAAGCAAAAAAATACCAACTGGCACTAGGCACTGAGTCAATAGGTTAGTCCCAAGAAATTATATGAAGTTGCTACAAAATGATTGTAAAACACCCAAGAATGATAAAATAACCACATGAATACTTCATAATTATAGATACGTTGGAGACATATCAGCATCCCCAAGCTTAATTCCTACTCGTCCTCGAGTAGGTAAATGATAAAAGTAATAATTTATGAAGTGCGAATGCTAGCAAAGTGCATAACTTTGATCAATGATAATTTCAATCACTTTTTCTAGCATTATAACAACAATTCTTTCTTATAAAACTTCTCACGTTATAGTAGCAACCAATTCACATGTTAAGGTCAAACATTGAATTCTCTTGAAACCCAACAACCTATGTTCTCAGTCACCAAGCAATTGCAATTCAACTTATTCAACAGAGTTTAAGTAAGAGCTCCACATACTCAACCATCATATAGTCTTCTCTAATTGCTAACACTCACCGCATACACATGAGCAAAATGTTTCAACCGGACACATAGAAAGATGGGGGCTTATAATTTCGCCTCCCAATGTATTCACCTTTGGGTGATGTCAACAATAATAACTCATGCTACCCATATTCAACTGGATATATGTGCCTAGATCTTTCCTCGCCACATGATGCTTGCCAAAGGAGAAAAATAAAAAGGAATAGAGAGAAAAACTTTGACTCTTTGCATAAAAGTAAATGCTGAAAAGTAAAAGATAGGCCCTTCGCAGAGGGAAGCAGAGGTTGCCATGCACTTATTTGTTTGTATGCTCAACCCCTTAGTGCAAAGGAATGTCACGTTATATTGCCCCTTATGATAGCAAACTTTATGATGCAGTCTGTCACTTTTATTCTTTGCCATCACAAGTACATACAACACTCAATTTTCTCTTACACTAAATGATCTAACACTTTTAGAAGCAATTTTTATTGCCTTTTTGCACCGATGACAACTTACTTGAAGGATCTTGTTCAATCCTTAGGTAGGTATGGTGGACTCTTGAAAATAAGATTTTGGTTTAAGGGTTTTTGGATGCACAAGTAGTATCTCTACTTGGTGCGGAATTTTTGGCTAGCAAAGATAGGGGGAAAGCACCACATGTTGAAGGATCTATGACAATATAACTTCTATGTGAATATGAACAAACATAAATCATTACGTTGTTGTAACATCCCAATTTTTCAATTAAGAATGTTATACATTAGATAATCATTACATATCATATTTTATTGCATTTGAGTTTGATTCTAGAAATTTCACGCAACTCAAGGACCCGCAGAGAGAGTTGGGAATTTCGTTATTTTCATATTTGAGTTTTTCTCAAATTTAGAAAAAGGATCATTTGATTTTAATTATTTTATCTTTGAATATTTCAATTATAAAAATAAGAGAGAGGGAATAAAATGACTTTCCCAAAATAAAGAAATATTGAGGATTTAATATTAAAATCAAATAAGATTTTGTTTCGGAGTTTTATCGCTATTTTACTTGAATTAGGAAAAATGCGTGTTTTTCAAAATTGCATTCTAGGCCCAAATAAATGTTCATCTTGTCCGACTTATTTTTAGAGGACGGGGAAAATTTATTTCGGGATTTTTGGAGTCCATTTAGTATTTCTTTTCTTTCTTTTTCTGTACATCTGAATTATTTTAAAAAAAGTCAACCGACCTAACCGGGCCGTGTCCATCCTGGACTCCGCCCGGCCGGCCCCTTTAAATAGTGCGCCTCCGAGCCGCCCCAGCCCAGCCCACCCCGCCATCAAACCCTAGCCGCTGTCGGCGTTCTAGGAACGGGGGTCCCCGGACTTGCCTGCCTGCGGCCTACGGCGTGGCTCGAGTGGTGGCCCAGTATGGCGCATCTTCATCAACACAAACTCAAGACCCTTGCGAGGGGCCAAGCCTCGCGGGGCGGACGATGTAAGGCTTCCTCAGGAGCGGCCTCGCCAGGCAGACTCGCGAGGAGGCGGAGAGATCAAGGAAAGGGTACCTCGCGAGGTGCTCGTGATGCAAGCCGTGATGATCAAGACCAGGCGGGCGCCGGCCTGCGTAGTGTCCTTGTTTCCTGTTTGGTGCAAAGGGGGCAAGCACAGGCGCGGAGTACCGAGGCATCAGGCAAAGGTTACCATTTCGGTGCAACGAGACCAGGACCAGCAGAGCGGCAGGATGGAGGTCACCGTGGAGCCCAAGGCAGCGTCATCGTCAGTGCCTTTGGCAGCCGAAGACCAACTTTAGTCAGGATAGCTTGTACTAGATGTCCCCCTTCAAAATGGCCGTTGTTGGTGCCCTTCCCGCTCAATATTTGGGAAGAGGACGAGGGCCTCTATGTATAGAGCTAGCCACCACAGTAGAGGGCATCTCATAGAGTCCCCATCAGATCGAGAGGCGATCGAACACTCCCAAGTAGTTCATCGCACCAGCCCAAGAACACCTCTCGCGAGGTTGTTCTTCCCCTTGTACTGTTCATCATCAGCCCCTGAGGCAATCCACCACACCACACACTTGAGTAGGGTATTACACCACAACGGTGGCCCGAACCAGTATAAATCTTGTGTCCCCCGTGTTGTTCATCGTTTTAGCTTAGATTCTCGCGAGGCAATCGTACGTGGATTGGTAGGGGGAAGATCTTCGCGCGCACCCCAGAGTTCGAACCTTAAGGGTCTGTCGGAACCCAACATCCGACATTTGGTGCGCCAGGTAGGGGTGCGCTAGAATCTTTCTTCCGATGTTCCGCGTTCGATCATCCGTCGTGTCCATGGCTAACGCTCGCCGGGCTCGTGCCGAGCATCGAGCTGCTCTCGCCGCCCGCGTCGCCCAGATGGCTCCCGTCGGCGGGTGTCCCCGTCGTTCCCCGTCGCCTGCCGCCAACACTGCCACCGGCCCAGCGGGGAACGAGCAGCAGGCCTCGTCGCTGCATCCCTCTGTGCGGCGGGAAGGCCGCACCGCCACCCCGTCGCTGACTCCAGCTGGTTCGTCATCCCACGCCCGTCGCGCTCCCACGGACGTGCATGCCACGTTGCTCCTAGCGTGTGAGCTTCAGCACTACCGTCCTGTCGACGACCTCTACGAGGAGTGGCTCGCTCGCATCACCGAGCTCGTCAGTGCCGCAGGGGGCTCCCCTGCACCGTCCCTCTCGCTGCCTCACCCTCCGTCCTGTGCAGGTGATGCAGCTCAGGAGGTGCCTCCGCCACCTCCTCCCTAAGAAGGCGCCCTGGCTCCAAGGCGCGTGGACCATGGACGAGATCCACCGCGTCCGGCGCCCGCGCGACAAGAAAGGAGATGTCAAGAATTCCCTCATCCCCAAGAAGGTGCTCGCGTGCTTCCTGCACCGGCACGCCATGACCGCATCCCTGCGCCAGCATGTCAAGACCCCGCGCTGCTTCAGGCAGCAGCGCGCGGGAATCCCCAGGAGCAAGTCCCGCGTCAGTAGAGAGCTCTCGTGGCCACCGCAGGCTGCCGCGCCTTCACCACCGAGCTACGTAGTGTCGCCTAGCCGGGCAAGTTCAAGTCGGACCTGCCTCCTCGCTACGACGGCACTGCCAACCTCGCAGAGTTCCTGCAGCTCTACGAGCTGGGCATGGAAGCGGCCAACGGGGACGAAAAGGTCATGGCAAACTGGTTTCCCATGGCGCTCAAGGACGGTGCCCGTACCTGGCTCCTGAACCTGCTTCCTGGCACGATCTCCTCCTGGGACGAGATGCGCACCCGCTTCATCGCCAACTTTCAGGGCACTCGCGACCGTCCGCCGGCCGTGGGTGACCTACGTCGCATCAAGTAGCAACCCGGAGAGACCTTGCAGAAGTACATCCAGCGTTTCAACAGCGCTTGCCTCAAGATTCCCAAGGCGACCGAGGAGGCCATCATCTCGGCGTTCTCTGATGGCGTCCGCGACGTCAAGATGAAGGAGGAACTGGCGATCCACGAAGATTTGTGCATGTCTCTAGAGCTATTCAACCTGGCGACCAAGTGCGCAAGGGCTGAGGAGGGACGCCTCTCCCTTCTTGAGCTCCCAACTGCAGATCCAGAAGAGAAGAAAGCCAAAGCCAAGGACGTGAAGCGCAAAGGAGCAGCTGTGCTCGCAGCCGATCTGGAAACGAAGCGCGGCAGGGACCAGCCGGAGTCGTCCAAGGGCAGCCGGTACTGCGTGTACCACGATCTCCACACCCACAACACCAACGAATGCCAAGAGCTCAGGGTTGTGCGAGAAGGCCGCGTCGGTCGACGCCCCGAGCGCAACGATGGGGGTACGACCGAGGCAGAGGAAGAGGTGGAGGATGATGGGACGACCATGGCCCTCGCCAAGGGTGGCGTGATCGGCCTCGCGAGGACCGCTGGCAGGACCAGCCTCGCGAGGGGGCTTGGAGGGATCAGCCTCATGAGGATCGCCCACAAGGCAACGCAGGCCTTCCTCCTCTGCCACCACCGCCAAGAAGGAATGACGATCATCATCAGGACGAGGGGGCTGGGGGCTTCCAGGAGTCGCGTGCTATCGCTTGCATCTTGGGCGGTGCCCAGGCCCCAGCCTCTCAGCTCATCTTCAAGTAGTTTGCTCGCGAGGTGAATGCAGTCCTTCCCAAGCTCGAGGCCACGCGCCCTCTCAGGTGGTCCACGTGCGCCATCATGTTCGGCTCAATGGATCAGCTCAAGTGCGCGGCAACAGCCGGTTTCCTCCCAATGCTCTGTTCCCCAGTCATCAGCAATGTGCAGGTTACCAGGACCCTCATCGACGGCGGAGCAGGGCTCAACGTCCTGTCTGTCGAGACGTTCAACAATCTCCAAGTGCCATACGATCAGCTTCAGCCGACCAAGCCTTTCTCAGGAGTCACTGATGGTTCCACTGTCCCGATAGGGCAGGTCCGCCTCCCTGTCACCTTTGGACAGCGCAAGAACTACCGTACCGAGCTCATTGACTTCGATGTCGCCCACATTCGCCTGCAATACAATGCCATCCTGGGATATCCAGCCCTGGCCAAGTTTATGGCAGTGACTCACCATGGCTACAACGTCCTCAAGATGCCAGGAAGTGGTGGAGTCATCACGGTCCCGTGTGAAGAGAAGGATGCGGTGTGCTCTCTTGAGTGCGCCTTCCAAGCCGTGTCGATCGAGGACCCAGACAGCAAGAGTGGAAACCTTCCTGAAGCGGCTCCCAAGAAGAAGAAGACATCACCCAGATCAAGGCCCCAGGAGGCAAGCACCTCCAGAGGTGCCGCGCCAGGACCCGCGCCGATCCAAGGGGCGCCGCCTTCCGTCGCATAGGAAGGGCACCAGGCGCCCTCCTCGGGCAGGGCTCGAGGGCTCTCTCCTGGAGGGCCACTGACTTTGCCAAGATCACGAGGGAGGCTCTCGGGCACCACTTGGAGGCGTGCTTCTTGGCACGCTTCCCTCAGGAAGGCATAAGGCAAGGAGGGCCCAACCCTCAAGAGTTCATCACCAAGGTTACTCAGGAGTTGCAGGAATCGAGAGTCATGCGCAGCAGCCGCCGCCTATCCAGCATAGCTCCCCATCCAGGCGAGGATGGCAGGCTGTGCATCTGCATCGACTACCCAGGGCTCAATCGAGTCGCGTCTCAGGAGCGCTTCTAGCCTTCACGCATGGGACGTAGCGAGGGTCCACCTCACAGCTACGTTCGCATGCCTTTCGGCCTGCCGAACGTGGTTGCTGCTCACCAGCGTATGATGAGGAGCATTCTGGAGGCTCATGTGGCCAGGCACCGCGTGTTCCTAGAGGAAATGGAGATGGACCTTGCCGAGCCGCCCAGACCTCCAGAGCCTCCCGAGGCTCAGAGTTCCGAAGGTTCGTGAGGATTGGCTTCTTCACCACGCGTCGTCGGCTACTCTGACAATCGCTCTGCAACAATATCAGGTGACATCCTTCGAGTTTCATTTCAGCTGGGAGTGCCCTCAGGGCTGCGTCATTCCTAGGTCGCGCGGGTCTGTCCCCACGGCATGTATCCATTTTTCTTATATCTTTAGCTTACCTTGTTGGGGGCGCCCCTCGAGCTGCATCATCCCCAAGCCGCTCGGGCCTGACCCAGTGACGTGTGCCTTTCCTTGCATCTATCTAAAGTTGGATTGCCTTTTCATGCTCAACTTGCCTGTGTTTATCGCCTCTCGCCCGTCGTGACCCATTTTTCTCCCTCATGCAAATCGCTTGCACGTTAAAAGGGGGGTGCCTGAGAATCGCGACTCAGGAGCTCTTACTGGCTCTCCAGCCCTCACCCCCTGGCCTTGTCCAGGCATCGCGACATCGCATACTAGCGGTGGCTGAGGCTGCTCGAGGGCCAGGACCTGAGGACGTAGAGCATTTGCATCTAACCCTCATGCAGGAACACTCAGCCGCCCAACGCTCAAGATTAGGCGCAACCCGCCTCGAGGTAGGGCCTCGTGAGTCCCACGCTGGCTCATGAGTGCCTAGATACACCTCGCCTAGCCCTACCGTGCGGGCCACATGTCAGGGCGGGGTTGTACACGCCCCGGGGGCTCCTCCCGGAGTGGGCCCCCCTCCCATGTACCAATGGAAGCACCATGCTCCATGCTGGCTGACAACACTGCCGAGGAGCGGCTATGCCCGTACACATACGGAAGCGCTATGCTCCGTGCTGGTGATAGACAACAGAGGACAGCCCACGGCTGTATCAACCTCTGGGATCCCAAAGATCAATGTTTGTCCTCATCGCAACGCCTCCCCTCGGGAGCGCCGCGTGAGGGGGCTGGGCACAGGGGTTGTGCCTGGGTCGTGCCCAAGCGCACGCCACCTAGCCAGGTCCCTCGGACCTGGTCGTCGCGCGCCCCTACCCGAGCGGAGCCAAGGTATGAAGACCGTTTGAGCGTCAAGGGGGACTCCTGAGCATCGCGGCTCAGGAGCCTAACTGGTCACGTAGCCCCTCACTCCTTAGTTCCGAAAGGCTAACAACGTCGAGGTATGCGCGGGGCCGGGCCCTGTCGACGTAGAACGATAGATCCTCTCCTACACCCCCTCCCTATTTGCTGTTTGCGCATCAAGGGGGACTCCTGAGCATCGCGACTCAGGAGCCTAACTTGCCACGTAGCCCCTCACTCCTTAGTCCCGTCCTGGTGATCCGGTCGGGGCTAACGGTGGCTGAGGTATGCGCGGGGTCGGGCCCTGCCGACGTAGAACACAAGCAAATAGGAAGGAAACCGCAAAATCTTGCAAATTCAGAAGCAAATATTACATACCATAAATTTTTCTCACAATACCAGACACAAGTTTAAATGCCTTCACGAGGCACGGTGCATGTTGCAGGAATCGAAGCAGGAAAGAAGCCGCGAGAAGATCACCCCTGGGCCGCGCCGCCGCTCATGGTGGAGTTGCGCTTGTCAGCTCCACCCCCCGAGGCCGTGGAGCCAGTAGCGCCTCGCTTGGGCGCAGTGTTGAAGGCGCGGAACTTCGCCAGCAAGGCCTCCTCTCGGCCACTCACAGCTTCGGCAGCAGCGGTGGAGCGCTTGGCATCCACAAGCTCCAGCAGTTCGTCAAGGTTGGCGTCGGGGTTGTGGAGGTAGTCGTGGGTGAGGATCCGCGTCAGCGCTGTGGAGGAAACGACGCTAGCCTCAACTTCGGACATGGGGCCGATGTCGGTCACGACCTCCTCAAGCGCCTCAACAAGGAAGGGAACCAGCTTGGCGAGGCCTTCCGTGGCCCCGGCCAGCGGTTTCTCCAGGCCCTCTTCATAAAGCGTCTTCAACGCTGTGCGAGCCCTCTCCTCATAACGCGCGAAGGCCATGCGGTCCTCGGCCAAGACCTTCGCCTTGGCATCCAGCTCAACCCTCTCCGCTTTCAGCGTCCGCTCCAACTTCTCCAGCCGGCCGCGATCAGCTGAGAGTTCAGCGTCACGGTCCTTGACGGCAGCCTCCCGAGCCTTCAGCTCCTCCTCCTTCTCCTGACGGTCGCGGATCTCCTTGGCGAGCTCGTCACGCAGCCCTTGCAGCTCACCCTCCAGCGTCTTGCAGTGGCCCTTGATAGTTGAAGCATCCTTCAATGCCGCGTCGCGAGCGGCTATGGCCTGGGACGTGACTTGCTTCTCCTCCTCGGAAGCCGTCACAGCCTGGCTCGGCGCCGCTCGGACGAAGGTGTCAGAGTGAACCCAGCCGGAGACCAGCTCCAGGCGCCCAGCCACCAGGCGGGGGTCGGCGCCCCAGAGATCCTCTTGCAGCCGACTCAGCTCGTCGACAGCGTGGTCCAAGGTGACGGAGGAGGCAGAGGAGATGGGAGACAGCGGAGTAGGAGGAGAAGACGGCAGCGTGATCACATCTTTGGGGGTAGGGACCTCCTGAGCCTTGACAACTTCAGCGACATCATCAAGCACAAGCGCCTCCAGAGTCAGTGGGGCCATGGGGGCTGGCTCCCTGCCAGAGCACCCCTCCTGGCCTCGCGAGGACGATCGGGCAGGGGAAGTGCGGGCTCCGCTGCCTTCCTTTCCCGCGAGTGAAGACCTAGCCATGGCAGGGGCAAAGCGGAGTTTGAGTACTTACTGGTCGGCTGCCGCGGCATCCCACGGACTCCGGCCAAGCTTGAAGCCTGAGAGCCTCTTGCGGGGCTCGGCCTCGGGAGGTCCAGCAGCGGAGGAAGGCGCACCAGGAGGGCTGGAGTTGGCTCCAGGCGGCACCAAGGCTGGGGTAGACCCTTGGGAGATCAGCCCAGACCTGTCCTTCTTCAGGATCAAGGGCGGGTCCTCCCCCCCTCGCCTGGCGCCGACCTCGTCGTCATCCGGCATGGAGCGGAGGGCGCTGGACCTGCGCCAGGGGGAAGTCTCCCCCATCCCCTCGAGGGTCGCCTCTGAGTCACGCTCCTCCTTCTCCTCTTCATCTTCCTCCTCTCCCTAGCCGGAATCATCGGAGGACAAGTCCACTATTGCCGTCGCCGCCTGGCCCTCAGGGGCCTCCGCCGGCACCAGACCGACCAGGTCGAAGGTGGGCATGGTGTCCACCACCCGCTCCCAGTCGTCGCGAAGAAACAAGGGGATCGGAGCACCCTCTGGGCTTGCCACGTCCTCCCCGACCAGGAAGCGGAGGGCTGCGGTCAGATCCTCGTCATCCAGGGCATCTGAGCTCAGGCAGAGGACGACATCCGCATCCTCGAGCCTCCACAGCAGGCGCGAGTGCGCCTGAAGAGGGGCCACCCGGTGCAAACGGAACTCCCTCAGGAGCGTGGCCCCGGTCAACTTCGCCGCCCTCAGGTTGCCCGGCCTCAGGTCAGCGTTCATCTTCTCCAACACCAGTTTCGCCTGATGGTCGTCAAGCTTCACGCGAGACCACGCCTCGATGGCCTCGGGCTGTTCTGTGGGCAGCTCAAGCAGGGGGTTGTTGCATCTGGCATCCACCATGACCCCCTTGCTCCGGAAGGCATCGGCCCTCTTCCCGGCCTTCAAGATCACGTTGGCTTTGGAGTACGCGACAAAGCCTGTGCACGCCGAGAGATTGGCGCCAATGAGCCGGAGGGAGAAGAAGTGGCGCAGCAAGGCCATGGAGGGCATCACCCCAACGTGTGACTCACAGTAGTAGGCGAAGATCGCCATGAGGAGAACGGAGTTGGGGTGGAGATGCAGAGCATGCAGCTGATATTGGCGGAGGACAGCAAAGAAAAACTCAGAGAAAGGAGGCACCAGGCCAGCAATGACGGTGCTCATGTAGAGGGGGTAGAAGGTGCTCCCCTTGTCCTCCGGCTGGGCGGAGCCGAGCCGAAGCACAGTCGCCCCCATCTCGTTACCCTGCGCCGCCGCCATCTGGCGCGTGAGGGCGAGATTCTTCTCCGTCATGTTTGGAGGATCCAAAGCCAGCGAGTACCAGGCCGGTGGAGCCCCGATCGCCGGAGATGAAAGGTTGAGGCAGATCTGGAGATTCGGAAGTAGGAGGGCGAAGAGCAAGAAAGGGGATCTGGAGCAAGACGGATGAGAGTAATGAAAGTAAGCCTAGCCCCATGCCAGCCTTTTTGTCGGTCGGGCAGTTGCCGAGGCGGCGTGGGGAAGCGGAGACGCCCACATCCAATCAACCGCAATTCGGCGCCCAAGGCCGCAGGCTGTTGGGGCCCGTGGCACTCCGCACTTGCCCCTTCGCTTCTCTGCTAAGCCAAGTCCGAGCGCGCCTTGGGCCCGGGGGCTATTGTCGGTGTTCTGGGAATGGGGGTCCCCAGACTTGCCTGCCTGCAGCCTGCGGCGTGGCTCGAGTGGTGGCCCAGTACGGCCCATCTTCATCAACGCAAACTCAAGACCCTCGCGAGGGGCCAAGCCTCGCGGGGCGGACGATGCAAGGCTACCTCGAGAGCGGCCTCCCCAGGCAGACTCGCGAGGAGGCGGAGAGATCAAGGCAAGGGTACCTCGCGAGGTGCTCGTGACGCAAGCCGTGACGATCAAGACAAGGTGGGCGCCGGCCTGCGCAGTGTCCTTGTTTCCTCTTTGGTGCAAAGAGGGCAAGCACAGGCGCGGAGAACCGAGGCATAAGGCAAAGGTTACCATTTGGGTGCAACGAGACCAGGACCAGCAGAGCGACAGGATGGAGGTCACCATGGAGCCCAAGGCAGCGTCATCCCCAGTGCCTTTGGCAGCCGAAGACCAACTTTAGTCAGGATAGCTTGTACTAGATGTTCCCCTTCAAAATGGCCGTTGTTGGCGCCCTTCCCGCTCAATATTTGGGAAGAGGACCAGGGCCTCTATATATAGAGCTAGCCACCACAGTAGAGGGCATCTCATAGAGTCCCCATCAGATCGAGAGGCGATCGAACTCTCCCATGTAGTTCATCGCACCAGCCCAAGAACACCTCTCGTGAGGCTGTTCTTCACCTTGTACTATTCATCATCAGCCCCTGAGGCAATCCACCACACCACACACTGGAGTAGGGTATTACACCACAACGGTGGCCCGAACCAGTATAAATCTTGTGTACCTCATGTTGTTCATCGTTTTAGCTTAGGTTCTCGTGAGGCGATCGGACATGGATTGATAGGGGGAAGATCTTCGCGCGCACCCCAGAGTTCAAACCTTAAGGGTCTGCCGAAACCCAACATCCGCCAGCCGCCAGCCGCCGCCGCCGTCACCCGCCGCCGCTGATGAGCCGCCCGCCACCGCCTTGCCGGAGCCGACCGCCGCCGCCGTCCGTTGACCCGCCGCCGCCGCCGTCGACCCGCTGGAAGTAGTCGCCGCCGCCGCCGCGATTTTCGAAAGAAAACCGTCCGGTTTTTTAGGAAGCCGATTTATTTTTTTATATAGATCGGTTTTTTTTTCTGGTTTAGTTATTTAGTGGATGTTCGTCCGTACATTCGTTTTAATGAACAGTTTTCATCGTTTAGCCGCAGACAGCGAACGTTCGTTCGTTAGCCTGTTCGTCCGTTTTTCTTTTTCTCGGATTTTCCGCGATTATTTCCGATCGCTAATTCTGATCCGATTTTCGTTCTAGTATATTTTTTCACTCGTTTATCGGAATCAGGCGATTCAAGCGCCTGGAGTTCAGTCTCGAAACCCTCTTTCCGTTGAACCAACTCAAACAAGTTTTTTCTGCTGTAAAATTTGACTTAGGTTCAGATTAGTAAACGAAGCTTGTTTCTTTCGTCGTTTGACTTTCGTTGCTTCGTTTAATTTGACTCTTCTTGCAAACCGGAGTTCTTAAGTTGAACTTTCTGGTTAGATCTATTATTTAAGTTTTACCCGTGCATTAGATGAGTGCTAATTGTATGCTTGTTTGTTTGCAATAGAGTACCTGGAGTGCGCCGCTTGCTACTACGAGTCTCTAGGTTTCACGGATCATCAGCAAGGCAAGTAACACTTTGATCATACCTCTTTACTACCCAGTTTTATTGCATTAGATCAATCCTCAAACAATTGCATGATTAGGATCTGATTAATATGTGGGTTTTGGGAAGTAGATGAGGTAGTACCTATTACTTGTTTATTATCAACCCTTTGGGAGTTACTTCTACGTTTGCTTATATTGCTATGTATGCTAGTAGACGTGGATTGGGTGAGTGTATCCATGACAAATGTGAGTTTGTAAATTAATGGTTTACTTAAGGTGGCAACTTTAATACACATCTGGGTGGATTGAGGCACCTAGGGAACCCAGTGTTGCCTGTATTTTTTTGGAAATCCCGGGGTACCGTGTGATTCTCCTATGGACCGCCACCCAGGCTCAAATGGATCATGAGATTATTCATGCTAGAAACTTCCGTGTGCAGCTTCAAGCTACTATGGGCTCTAGCATAGTTGAGTATGTTGTGTGACCTCTTTCAGTGGTAGACTAGCAGATGTAGGGGATGTAGGATTGTACTTTCTACCCAGAGTAAAGAGTAAATGCTTCTGAAAGACTGTGTCTCGGTTATCCGTTTCTCAAACACCATGTAGTGCGAGAAATCCAACGGAGGAGATTGAGTCTTGCGGGGAAAAGTGCGCAAACCTCTGCAGAGTGTATAAACTAATCATGGTGAGTCGTGTCCCCGGTTATGGACGTTTTCAGTATCTAGTACTTGGATTATCATGTGAATCTCATCATGTTACTTATTTAATTCTGTTTGGCTTTAATGATGATGCTTAATTGGGATTGAGTTGGGTGAACCTTCTCAATGTTTAACAACTACCATGATAGTTAAATAAAATTTATTCCTTTGTTGTAGGGAAAATTTTGCTTTATGCAAAACTGTAACCATAGAGCTTTCCACCAGCCGTATATGCATGTAGTGATAGCATTATTCGGTTCATTACTCTCTATGTGTTACATTGCCAACATATTCCATGTGCTGACCCGTTTTCGGGCTGCAACGTTCATGTTGCAGACTTTTCAAATGACGAGTAAGGTGCCTTAGGTCGTGGTCTTATACTCAGTGATGTCGTTGGAGTTGATGGACTCGCTTTATCTTCCATGCCTTCCGTTGTTATCGTTATTAGATAGCCTTAAGCCATATTTATTATAATAAGTTCTCTCTTGAGACATTCGATGTAATAAGTGTGTGATTGCTACTCTGTTATAAATCCTTCAAGTACTGTGCGTGTCAGCATTACCGATCCAGGGATGACACTAATGCAGAGAGATCAGCCTGTTTGAGGTCTGGTCACTACAAGATAGTATCAGAGCAAACGCTGACTATAGGACACGACCACTAAGCTAAAGCCCTAGATCACTACTCTCTTCTCATTTCTGACTCCTCATCTTTTCTACTCTTTAGGATGGCGGATGCCAGGAACAAGTTCGCGCAACCGGATGAAGATACACCTTTTGGACGCCACTTGAAGGAAGTCACTAGATACCTGAACATCGAAGTACCAAGCTTCACCGGACCTACATCGCCACTTTACCAGAAGAGGAGCGTTGGATGATTCAAGTTCAAGTTCCAGGAAGGACGTTCATGCCCGTCACTGAGCCCATAGAGTTTTCCTTTGATGCACCAACCTGGAGTCTAGGAAAGAGCATGGCAGCCCACATCACCATGGGACGCATTGGAGAAGTTTACCACAAGGATCTCAAGGATACTATATACCAGATTTGTGGGCGCCGAGATGAGCAATGGGAGATTATCAGCACCAGGAAGGATAGATCAAATGCAACTTTCATCCAGGAGCTAAACAAGCACATTCGTCACCAGGAGAACTAGATGTGCGCAGGCATGATAGATCTGAAGAAGGCTATGACCAAGATCACGGAACTGGAGGAAGAACTCAAGTCTACACGCGATGGATATGAGGAGGAAATGACGACACTCGTGGAGAAGAATGATGATCTAAAGAAGAAGCTAAAAGTATTTATGGGATTCCCCGTGACTGGAGGAGAAGATGATGATTGCACTTGCCCGGAGAACTACACCATCATCGACGACACCGACTCAGACCCAGACAATAGCGATGATGACTTTGTTGATGAAGTTGGAGCAGATATCATGGAGTCTTTGACCGATCAATTTTTCTAGTCGACCACCATAACAGTAGTAGTATTTCCCCATGTATATAGTATAGTCTGAGCACTTTTGTAATGATAGTTAGACCATTGTATGTCGTTGTTTGTTTTGATTGAAGTGATATGATTGTGTTTGTCTCATGTGCATATGGGTAGTGTTTTCTCTCTAGATCTAGTTTTGTTCTGTATTCTCATCTTTTCTAAACCCTCAGATGCCTCCGAAACGTGACAATGGATTTGCTTTTCCACCGGAGCTCACTCAGTTGATCCAGCAGCAGAATGCATTGATGAAGATGCTAGTCCAAAATCAGAATCAGGGGAACAACAACAACAACCCACCACCACCACCACCTATTGATCACTTAGCCCATTTCTTGAGGCTGAATCCGTCGGTGTTCTCCAGTAGCACCGAGCCGATAGTTGCAGATGATTGGCTCCGCAAGATGGGAAGGGAGTTAACCACTGCAGGATGCACAGACACGGAGAAGGTGCGTTTTTCTGCACATCAGCTTGATGGACCCACAGAATCATGGTGGGAGAATTTCACAGCCACTTATCCCATCAACACTATCACATGGGACCAGTTTCAGCAGGCTTTCCGTACTGCCCATGTTTCAGTAGGAGCTATGGCCATGAAGAAGCGTGAGTTTCGCAACTTGCGCCAAGGAGGACGTACTATTGGCCAGTATGTGGATGACTTTAGTAAGTTAGCATGTTATGTCCCAGATGACGTTGCTACGGATGCAGCTAAGCGGAGAAGTTTCTGGAAGGACTGAATGATGAGCTGAACATGCAGTTGATGGTGGCACCCTTCAACAACTACCAGGAGTTGGTAGATAGAGCTCTCATGATTGAAGGGAAGCAGCAGCAGATTGACAGCCGCAAGAGGAAGTATGGACAGGGGAAGTACAATTCTGGAGCTCAGCAGAAGCCTTGTTTTACCCCGAACTCAGGAGGACCTTTTCAGCATACCCATGGAGGAGGGAGTTTGCACAACCATAGTGGCCCCAAGAATGGTAACACTACAGGAATCTGGTACTTTGCCATCAGCCATGGCGGACGGCAAAGGCTAGGATGGCGGACGGCAAAGGCCTTTGCCGTCCGCCGCGGACGGCAAACAGCGACGGCAAAGACAGGGTCGGCAAAGGCCTTCTTTGCCGTCTGTTTTTTGCAGCGGATGGCAAAGAGGCCTTTGCCGTCCATGGCGGACGGCAAAGGGCATGACTCTTTACCATCTGCTGGCAGACGGCAAAGGGCACAGCTCTTTGCCATCTGCTGGCAGACGGCAAAGGCTACAGGCTCTTTGCCATCTGTTGGCAGATGGCAAAGAGACGAAATAGGCATTAATTCTGTTTCTTCTTATATCAATTCATTTTCACAGAAAATCAAACACAATCAAACACAGACTATATGTATGACCAATATAGCATATCCAACACATATTACCAATGCTCATGAACACATATATATCCAACACATATCCATGAACACATATCCAACACATGTTACCAATATATAGTCATGAACACATATATATCCAACACATATCCATGAACACATATCCAACAAATATTACAAGGAATGATCTAAAACTAAATATCTATTTTCCTAAAAACTATCTTATTACTAAGATCTTCTCTGGATCTTCTTCTTTTCTTCCAACCTGCATAACAAAAACACTAAGAAAGAGAGAATGGGTTAGGAGTAGAAATGTAGCATTTCACTTGGTGAAATGCAATGCTGTAGGAGCCAGTACTTGAGATCAAGATAATCTTAGTTAAGATCCTGATTTTCAAAGTGATCTTAATTAGAAAGCCAAATAGAGTAAACCAATACCAAAGAGCCAAAGAAGAGAACCAGCCAAGGACCCAATCAAGAAGCCACCACAATTAGCAATAAGTTAAATGCCAACACAAAGACCACTATCAGTACTAGCTCCAGGAATTAAGCCAACTAAAAACTAGTGATTAAAGCCAAAGATTAGGGTTCTTCACCACAATCAGTTTTGTCTAGTGACAATAGGTACATGTCACTGTGCAACGCCAAAAACAAAGCTCCAGGAGGAGATATACATCACAACCAGCCAACCAGACCAAGTCCCAACACATCCAACCACCAGCAGCTTAGAAGAGATAACTATTAAGGAGAGCTACATAAGACCTCAAGGTATACTTGAGGGATTATGTGCTCAGACAGCCTGGAAGTGCCAGGGCTAGTTCATCACAGCACAGGGATAGTCACATGTAAATTAAGCCTAAGAGAGGGGGGCTCAGACCAGCATCACTGCCCAAATCAGATGTAGTATTTGTCTTATCAGTAGAAAACTAGGAAAGTAACAGCCAAAACCAAGTATAGTATCTGTTCATAGGCTATTAGAAAGAGACAAATAGGAATAGCCAAACCAAGTGGTATCTATTCATATCAGTATTAGAAGTAAAATAACTAAGAACAAGTGAGTATCCGTTCATGAGTAAAGTAACTGACCAAAGTAACAACTCCAGGATCAACTACACAGAACAGAGCAGTACAGGAGAATATATACTTCACAAATACACATAGATGGTCACTGACCAAAACCCTGACACAACAAGAATCCATCACAGAGAGCTCCAATACAAGTAGATGCTCATCTACAGTAGCTAACCACAGCTAATAGAGCCTCACATCCAACAAGATCAAGAGTTATGCATTAGAGAGATCAGGAGGGGAGCAAGGAGAAGCTCACCAAAAGGAGTTGTAGCCGAAGCAGGATGCAGCCACACCATCACTATGGTGTGACCAGCATCACAACCAACACCACCACAACAAGCCGGAGCTTGCCAGAGAGCACCACAACGGCGGCGCCAGTGAGAGCACGGGCACGAAGGCGCCAACCAGGGGCACCGCAGCACAGAGGCGCCACCCGGGGGCACCACCGCGCCACGGCACATCCAGCACCACCAGAGGATTCTCACAGCGACAGGAGCTAAATGCGGTCCGTCCACTTTGGTTGCACATGCCAAATCAGCGATGAATGAGCTACTTTTCCCGCATAGCAAGCAAACACTCAGAAGCAATGAATGATCGATTTGGCATAAGCAGGACCAAACCAAAACCATGGCAGAAACTAAATTGACAACACATGATGATGCCTCCGAAGTAGATAAGGACAACACAAGTTTTACCTATACACAACACAACGATCACTATACGAAATAGTAAGCATTTATAGTTTCCTTGTGTTTGATTGATTGACACTCATTATTAACAAGTCAAGTTAAATCCCTGCAGCATATGTAGTAAGGACCCTATCAAATCGAGCTAACCACGGCAGCCCTCAAGCAGAGTAAACCGATTTATGGCACAATTATAGAAGTCAACAACTGAGTCCTCCTCAACCATTATTGCATATGCAGTAAAAACAAGATTGATAATTTTTCTTGTTTGGTTTAGGACTTGAGTGGACGGGTGCAAGGCAGGAAAAGAAGAAATCCAAGAGGGGGGGAGAGGAGAAGGGGCGGACCTGGATGGCGTTGGGGCAGTGGTGGAGCTGCGTCCTCCACGGCGTCCTTCCCGTCCATGGCGTCCTTCCCGTCCATGGCTTCCCAGCGTGATGGATCTGTGAGGGAGAGGAGATGCGGCGTGACGCGGTGAGAAAGAGAGGGATGGATGTGACGAGGAGGAGTGAAGAGACTCACCTGAGTCACCGGAGCAACACCGGAGCCACGTCGGCGATGTGGGGGCCGAAACCCTAGCCGCAGGGGAGGGTCACGCGTGGTCGCTGGAGGACGCGCGAGTTAGATCTGGTCGGAGGGGATGGAGGAGCGGGGCGATGGGGTCACGTGGGTGTGCTGGGCGGCGTCGAATCCCGTCGGAGCTCGCCGAAATCGGCCGCCATAGGTGCTCGCGCGAGGGAGAGGGAGAGACGAGTGGGAGAGAGAGAGAGGGGAGAGAGAGAGAAGAGGTGGGGGCCGTGCGGAGAGAGGGGAGACAGAGAGAGGAGGTGGGGGTCAACGATTTTCTTTGTACCCGCAAAAAAAGAGATAACCCCACCTCTTTGCCGTCCGCCAGCACATGGTAAAGATTCTTTGCCATCTGCTGGCAGACGGCAAATAATTGGCTGATGGCAACTGGCATCTTTGTCGTCTGTCAGTTCTTTGCCGTCTGTTTTTTGCAAGCAGACGGCAAAGTGCCTCTTTGCCGTCCGCCAGCTGACGGCAAAGAACTGGCAGACGGCAAATAAGCTGATTCCAGTAGTGTAATGGGAATGGAGGAAGCAACGGCCAGAACCGTACCAACCCATCAACCCTAGTCAAGAAGGACCTGAGCCACATCACTTGCTACAAGTGCCAGAAGACTGGACAATATGCCAATGAATCTCCTGAAGCTAAGAATGGAAATGGCAATGGAAGCTCTGGGAAGAAGCCTAACCCTTTCAACAGGGGACAAGTGAACCACGTTAGCATGGAGGAGGTTGAAGCCCAACCAGATGCAGTAATAGGTAAGTTTTTGGTTAAGTCATTTACTGCAATCGTTCTTTTTGATACTGGTGCATCACATTCATACATATCAAGGGGATTTGTGGATAAGTATAAGCTGCCAACCCAAGCCCTTAGGTCACCCATGTTAGTAACCTCGCCAGGAGCAGAGTATATGGCTAGTCTATGGTGTGATCGGTTACCATTAAGGATTGGTAACTATGTGTTCCCCTCAGACCTAATAATATTGGAGTCGCAAGGACTGGATGTGATATTAGGTATGGATTGGTTATAGAAGTATGGAGGGAACATTGAATGCGCCAGTAATTCGATTTAGCTTACCACCCCAGAATGAAGAAGGATCAAGTATGTATCCCAGCATGTGACGAAGAGGACTCAAGTAAATTCCTTATCAGGAGTTGTACAGGAGGAAGTACCAGTGGTAAAGGAATTCCCTGACGTATTTCCAGAAGAGTTGCCAGGCATGCCACCGGATAGAGACATTGAGTTTTTGGTTGAGCTTTTGCCAGGCACAGAGGCCGATATCTAAGAGACCGTACAGGATGCCCGCAAAAGATTTGGAGGAAATTAAGAAGCAGATTAAGGAGTTACTAGATAAAGGCTATATTCTCCCAAGCTCGTCACCTTGGGGATCACCAGTGCTTCTAGTGGAGAAGAAGGATGGATCGTTGAGGATGGTTGTTGATTATCAAGGATTGAATGAAGTGACTATCAAGAACATGTACCCACTGCCGATGATCAATGATCTCTTTAACCAATTGCAAGGAGCTAAGGTATTTTCCAAGATTGATCTGCGATCAGGCTACCACCAGCTGAAGATTTGAGAGCAGGATATACCTAAGACAGCTTTTACCACCAGGTATGGGCTATATGAGTATACTGTTATGTCATTTGGTCTGACTAACGCACCTGCATATTTCATGAACATGGTGAACAAGGTGTTTATGGAGTTTCTGGATAAGTTCGTCATGGTGTTCATTGATGATATTTTGGTCTACTCTAAGAATGAAGACGAGCATAAGGAGCATTTGTGTTTGGTACTTGGGAAGCACAGAGAACATCAGTTATATGCCAAGTTTAGCAAGTGTGAGTTTTGGTTGAAGGAAGTTGGATTCCTCGGACATGTTATATCCGGAGAAGGAATAGCAGTAGACCCCACCAAGGTTGTCACCATGACAAATTGGGAAGCCCCCACATCAGTTGGAGAGATGCGGAGTTTTCTTGGACTCGCAGGATACTACCGGAGGTTCATTGAGAATTTCTCGAAGATTGCAAAACCCATGACGGAGTTGTTGAAGAAGGACACCAAGTTAAAATGGACTGAGGAATGTGAGGCCAGTTTTCAAGAGTTGAAGAAACGTTTGGTTACATTACCGGTGTTGATTCTGCCAAATCAGCGCAAGGATTATCAGGTATATTGCGACGCTTCTCGTCGAGGACTTGGAGCAGTCCTTATGCAGGAGGGAAGAGTTGTTGCGTATGCCTCACGACAGCTTAAGCCCCATGAGTTGAATTATGCTACACATGATTTGGAGATAGCAGCCATAGTGCATGCATTGAAGACATGGAGACATTTTCTCATCGGAAATCATTGTGAGGTGTACACGGATCACAAGAGTTTGAAGTACATCTTCACACAGAAGGAGTTGAATCTCAGGCAAAGGAGATGGTTGGAGCTCATTAAGGATTATGATATGAGATTGCATTATCACCCCGGAAAGGCTAACATAGTAGCTGATGCGTTGAGTCACAAGAGCCATGTCAACACTCTCATGACCAGAGAGTTACCCAAGGAGTTAGCCGAGGATCTTCACGAGCTATGTTTGGAGATAGTTCTGAGAGGCTATGTAACAGCATTGGAGATTCAGTCTACTTTGATGGATAAGATCAGAGAAGCTCAGAAGACTGACAAGGAGATTGCCGAGATAAAGGGGAAGATGAGAAAAGGAAAGGCTAAAGGATTTCGTGAGGATGAGCACCATACCCAATGGTTTGAGGACCGCGTTTATGTACCTAATGACCCGGAGATCAGGAAGTTGATTTTACAAGAGGCCCATGATTCGCCTTATTCGATTCACCCAGGAAATACCAAGATGTATTTGTATTTGAAGGACACTTTCTGGTGGACCGGAATGAAGAAGGATATTGCGGAGTATGTAGCAGTTTGTGATGTATGTCAGAGAGTAAAGGCAGAGCATCAGAAGCTAGCAGGATTGCTACAGCCATTGCCGATACCGGAATGGAAGTGGTATAAGCTAGGCATGGATTTTATCATGGGATTATCCAGGACACGTTCAGGCTATGACTCAATATGGGTTGTAGTCGATCGTTTGACGAAGGTAGCTCATTTCATGCCAGTGAAGAGCACTTATACAAGTGCTAAGTTGGCAAAGATATACATGACTAGGATCGTATGTCTGCATGGAGTTCTGAGGACCATTGTATCAGATAGAGGAACCCAGTTTACCTCGAAGTTCTGGAATCGGTTGCATGAAACTTTGGGTACTAGGCCAAAGTTCAGTACAACCTTTCATCCACAAACAAATGGACAGGCCGAGAGAGTCAATCAGATTCTGGAGGACATGCTGAGAGCTTGTGTGCTAGATTATGGATCAAGTTGGGACGACAATTTGCCATATGCAAAGTTCTCTTACAACAACAGTTATCAATCCAGTCTGAAGATGACCCCTTTCGAAGCTTTGTACGGAAGGAGGTGCAGGACACCATTGTTGTGGGATGAAGTTGGAGACCGTCAGTTGTTTGGACCAGATTTGATTAAAGAGTCTGAAGAGAAGGTTAAGCTAATTCGTGATAGGCTCAAGGTAGCCCAGTCTAGGTAGAAGAGCTATGCAGATTCTAGACACAAGGAGACAGTTTACAAAGTCGGAGATAGAGTTTATCTTCATGTGTCCCCACGTCGAGGAGTTAAGTGTTTTGGAGTTAAGGGAAAGTTAGCGCCATGTTTTGTGGGACCATACAAAGTTTTGGAGCGTATGGGAGAAGTTACTTACAAGTTGGAATTGCCCGAAGGTTTGTCAGGAGTTCATGATGTGTTCCACGTTTCCCAGTTGAAGAAGTGACATGCAGAGATGGCTGATATACCTCTGGGAGATACAGTGCAACTGGAAGCGATTCAGTTGGATAGTGATTTGACCTATGAGGAGAAACGAGTCAAGATTCTCGAGTTTGCCAGCCGAGTCATGCGAAGCAAGGTTATCAAGTTTTGCAAAGTTTAGTGGAGCCACCATACTGAAGATGAAGCCACCTGGGAGCGAAAGGAAGATCTACTTAAGGACCACCCTCACCTATTTTCTAGCCAACCCGAATCTCGAGGGCGAGATTCATCTTAAGGGGGGTAGGTTTGTAATCTCCCAAATTTTCAATTTGGAATGTTATACATTAGATCATCATTCCATATCATATTTTATTGCATTTTGGTTTGATCCTAGAAATTTGACGCAACTCAAGGACCCCACGGAGAGAGTTGGGAATTTCGTTATTTTCGTATTTGAGTTTTTCTCAAATTTAGAAAAAGGATCATTTGATTTTAATTATTTTATCTTCGAATATTTCAATTATAAATATATGAGAGAGGGAATAAAATGACTTTCCCAAAATAAAGAAATATTGAGGATTTAATAATAAAATCAAATAAGATTTTATTTCGGAGTTTTATCGCTATTTTATTTGAATTAGAAAAAATGCGCGTTTTTCAAAATTGCATTCTAGGCCCAACTAAATGTTCATCTTGTCTGTCTTATTTTTAGAGGACGGGGAAAATTTATTTCGGGATTTTTGGAGTCCGTTTAGTATTACTTTTCTTTCTTTTTCTGCATGTCTGAATTATTTAAAAAAAAGTCAACCGACCTAACCGGGCCGTGTCCGTCCTGGACTCCGCCCGGCCGGCCCCTTTAAAAAGTGCGCCCCCGAGCCGCCCCAGCCCAGCCCACCCCACCGCCAAACCCTAGCCACCAGCCACCGCCGCCGCCGACACGCCGCCCGTCGTCGCCGATCGCCGCCGCCTCGCCCGAGCCGACCGCCGCCACCGTTCGTTGACCCCCCGCCGCCGTAGTTGATCCACCGGAGGTAGTCGCCGCCGCCGCTGCGGTTTTCGAGAGAAAACCGTCAGGTTTTTTTTAGGAAGCTAGTTTATTTTTTTATATAGATTGGTTTTATTTTTTTTCTAGTTTAGTTATTTAGCGGATGCTCGTTCGTACGTTCATTTTAACTAACGGTTTTCGTCATTTAGCCGCACACAGCGAATGTTCGTTCGTTAGCTTGTTTGTCTGTTTTTCTTTTTCTCGGATTTTCCGCGATTATTTTTGATCGCGATTTCTGATCCGATTTTTGTTCTAGTATAACTTTTCACTCGGTTATCGGAATCAGGCGATTCAAGCACCTAGAGTTTCGTCTCGAAACCCTCTTTCCATTTGACCAACTCAAACAAGTTTTAGCTACTGTAAAATTTGACTTAGGTCCAGATTAGTAAATGAAGCTTGTTTCTTTCGCCGTTTGACTTTCGTTGCTTCGTTTGATTTGATTCTTTTTGCAAACCAGAGTTCTTAAGTTGAATTTTCTGGTTAGTTTCTTTTACCTGAGTTTTACCTGTGCATTAGTTAACTACTTATAGTATGCTTGTTTATTTGCGATAGAGTTCCCAGAGTGCGCCACTTGCTACTTCGAATCTCTAGGTTTCACGGATCATCAGCAAGGCAAGTAACACTTTGATCATACCTCTTTACTACCCAGTTTTATTGCATTAGATCAATCCTCAAACAATTGCATGAGTAGGACCTAATTAATATGTGGGTTTTGGGAAGTAGATGAGGTAGTACCTATTACCTCTTTTATTATCTAACCCTTGGGAGTTACCTCTACATTTGCTTATTGCCATGCTATGCTAGTAGACGTGGATTGGGTGAGTGTATCCATGACAGATGTGAGATTGTTATTTAATGGTTTAATTAAGGTGGCAACTTTAACACACATCTGGTGGATTGAGGCACCTGGGTATTCCAGCGATTGCATGTTTTCTTTATGGACCGCCACCCAGGCTCAATAGGATCATGAGATTATTCATGCTAGAAACTTCCGTGTGCAGCTGCAAACTACTATGGGCTCTAGCATAGTTTATTAAGTCATGCGAACTCTTAAAGTGGTAGACTGGCAGATGTAGGGGAAAGTAGGTGTAACTGTCTACCCGATCGTAAGGTGCTAGTGCTTCTGAAAGACTATGTCTCGGTCATCCGTTTCTCAAACATCATGTAGTGCGAGAAATCCAATGGAGGAGATCGAGTCTTCTGGGGAAAAGTACGCAAACCTCTGTAGAGTGTATAAACTAATCATGGTTAGCCGTGTCCCCGTTATGGATGTTTTGAGTATCTAGTACTTGGATTATCATGTGAATCTCATCATGTTACTTTAATTTAATTTATTGGGTTTAATGATGATGCTTAATTGGGATTGAGAGTATGTCTATCTTCTCAATGTTTAACAACCACCATCATAGTTAAATAAAATTTATTCCTTTGAAGTAGGGAAAAATTGGCTTTACACAAAATTGTAACCATAGAGCTTTCCACCAGCCAGATATGCATGTAGTATAGCATATTTCTGTTCATTACTCTCTATGTGTTACATTGCCAGCATATTCCATGTGCTGACCCGTTTTTTGGGCTGCAACATTCATGTTGCAGACTTTTCTGACGACGAGTAAGGTGCTTTAGGTCGTGGTCTTATACTCAGTGATGCCGTTGGAGTTGATGGACTCACTTATCTTCCAAACCTTCCGATGTTATCGTTATTAGATGGCCTTAAGCCATATTTATTGTAATAAGTTCTCTTTTGAGACATTCGATGTAATAAGTGTGTGATTGCTACTCTGTTATAAATCCTCCAAGTACTATGCGTGTCAGCATTACTGATCCAGGCATGACACTTAAGCACAGAGATCAGACTGTTTGAGGTTTGGTCGCTACAAGATGGTATCAGAGCACACGCTGAGTATAGGACACGACCACTAAGCTAAAAGCCCTAGATCACTACTCACTCTTCTCATTTCTGACTCCTCATCTTTTCTACTCTTTTAGGATGGCGAATGCAAGGAACAAGTTCACGCAACCGGATGAAGATACACCCTTTGAACGCCACTTGAAGGAAGTCACTAGATACCTGAACATCGGAGTACCAAGCTTCACCGGGACCTACAACGCCACTTTACCAGAAGAGGATCGTTGGATGATTCAAGTTCAAGTACCAGGAAGGACGTTCATTCCCGTCACTAAGCCCATAGAGTTTTCCTTTGATGCCCCAACATGGAGTCTAGGAAAGAGCATGGCAGCCCACATCACAGTGGGATGCATTGGAGAAGTTTACCACAAGGATCTCAAGGATACTATCTACCAGATTTGTGGGCACCGAGATGAACAATGGGAGATGATCAGCACCAGGAAAGATAGATCAATTGCCGCTTTCATCCAGGAGCTAAACCAGCACATACGTCGCCAGGAGAACCAGATGTGCGCGGGCATGATAGATCTGAAGAAGGCTATGATCAAGATCATGGAACTGGAGGAAGAACACAAGTCTAAACGCGATGGATATGAGGAGGAAATAGCAACGCTTGTGGAGAAGAATGATGATCTGAAGAAGAAGCTAAAAGTATTCATGGGATTTCCCACGACTAGAGGAGAAGACGACGATTGCACTTGTCCAGAGAACTACATCATCATCGACGACACCGACTCGGACCCAGATGATAGCGATGATGACTATGTTGATGAAGCTGGAGCAGATATCATGGAGTCTTCATCGGAACAGTTTTTCTAGTCAACCACCATAACAGTAGTAGTATTCCCCCATGAATCTAGTATAGTCTGAGCACTTTTGTAACGATAGTTAGACCATTGTATGGCCTTGTTTGAATTGAATGAAGTGATATTGTTTGCATTTGTCTCATGTGCATATGGGTAGTGTTTTCTCTCTAGACCTCATTCTACTCTGTATTCTCATCTTTTCTAAACCCTCAGATGCCTCTGAGACGTGACAATGGATTTGCTTTCCCACCGGAGCTCACTCAGTTGATCCAGCAGCAGAATGCGTTGATGCAGTTCCTAGTCCAGAATCAGAATTAGGGGAACAACAACAACAACAACAACAACAACAACAACAACAACAACAACAACAACAACAACAACAACAACAACAACAACAACCCACCACCTCCACCACCTGTTGATCACTTAACCCGTTTCCTTAGACTGAATCCGACGGTGTTCTCCAGTAGCACCGAGCCGATAGTTGCAGATGATTGGCTCCGCAAGACAGGAAGGGAGTTGACCACTGCAGGATGCACAGATGCGGAGAAGGTGCGTTTTGCCGCACATCATCTTGATGGACCCGCAGCATCATGGTGGGAGAATTTCACAGCCACTTATCCTATCGACATGGTCACATGGGATTAGTTTCAGCAGGCTTTCCGTACTGCCTATGTTTCCGCAGGAGCTATGGCCATGAAGAAGCGTGAGTTTCGCAACTTGCGCCAAGGAGGACGTACTGTAGGCCAGTATGTGGATGACTTTAGTAAGTTAGCACGTTATGCCCCAGATGACGTTGCTACGGATGCAGCTAAGCAGGAGAAGTTTCTGGAAGGGCTGAATGATGAGCTGAGCATGCAGTTGATGGTAGCAACTTTCAACAACTACCAGGAGTTGGTAGATCGTGCTCTCATGATTGAAGGGAAGCATCAGCAGATTGAAAACCGCAAGAGGAAGTATGGACAAGGGAAGTACAATTCCGGAGCTCAACAGAAGCCATGTTTTACCCCAAAATCGGGAGGACATTTTCAGCATACCCATGGAGGAGGTAGCTCGCATAATCATAGTGGCCCCAAGAATGGTAATGGGAATGGAGGAAGCAACGGCCAGAACCGTACCAACCCATCAACCCCAGCCAAGAGAGACCTGAGCCAAGTCACTTGCTATAAGTGCCAGAAGACTGGACATTACGCCAATGAATGTCCTAAAGCCCAGAATGGAAATGGCAATGGAAGCTCTGGGAAGAAGCCGAACCCTTTCAACAGGGGAGAGGTGAACCACGTTAACGTGGAGGAGGTTGAAACCCAACCAGATGCAGTAATAGGTAAGTTTTTGGTTAAGTCACTTACTGCAATCGTTCTTTTTGATACTGGTGCATCGCATTCATACATATCAAGGGGATTTGTGGATATGTATAAACTGCGCACCAAGGTTCTTAGAACACCAATGTTAGTAAGCTCACCAGGAGCGGAGTATATGACCAGTCGAGGATGTTTTCAAGTGCCATTGAGTATAGGTAGGCATGTTTTCCCCTCGGATTTAATCATTTTGGAATTGCAAGGTTTGGATGTGATTCTGGGTCTGGATTGGTTATCGATGTATGGAGGAAACATCGATTGCGCCAGTAAGTCGATTTTGCTTACCACCCTGGAAGGGAGAAGGATCAAGTATGTATCACGGCATGAGCCGAGGAGGACACAAGTAAATTCTTTATCATGAGTTGTACAGGAGGAAGTACCAGTGGTGAAGGATTTCCCTGATGTATTTCCAGAAGAGTTGCCACGCATGCCACCGGATAGAGACATTGAGTTTTTTATTGACCTTTTGCCAGGCACATGGCCGATATCTAAGAGACCGTACAGGATGCCCGCACAAGATTTGGAGGAAATTAAGAAGCAGATTAAGGAGTTACTGGATAAAGGCTATATTCGCCCAAGTTCTTCACCTTGGGGATTGCCAGTGCTTCTAGTGGAGAAGAAGGATGGATTATTGAGGATGGTTGTTGATTATCGAGGATTGAATGAAGTGATAATTAAGAACAAGTACCCCTTGCCGATGATCAATGATTTGTTTGACCAATTGCAAGGAGCTAAGGTATTTTCCAAGATCGATCTGCGATCAGGATACCATTAGTTGAAGATTCAAGAGCAGGATATACCTAAGATGGCTTTTACCACCAGGTACGGGCTGTATGAGTATACCATTATGTCATTTGGTCTGACTAACGCACCTGCCTATTTCATGAACATGATGAACTAGGTGTTTATGGAGTTTCTGGATAAGTTCATCATGGTGTTCAATGATGATATTCTGGTCTACTCAAAGAGTGAAGAAGAGCATAAGCAGCATTTGCGTTTGGTACTGGAGAAGCTCAGAGAAGATCAGTTATATGCCAAGTTCAGCAAATGTGAGTTTTGGTTGAAGGAAGTTGGATTCCTCGGACATGTTATATCCGTAGAAGGAATAGCAGTAGATCCCACCAAAGTTGTCACTGTGAGAAATTGGGAAGCCCCAACGACAGTTGGAGAGATCCGGAGTTTTCTTGGACTTGCAGGATACTACCGGAGGGTCCTTGAGAATTTCTCGAAGATTGTGAAGCCCACGACAGAGTTGTTGAAGAAGAACACCAAGTTTAAATGGACTGAGGAATGTGAGGCCAGTTTCCAGGAGTTGAAGAAACGCTTGGTTACATCGCCAGTGTTGATTCTGCCAGATCAGCGCAAGGATTATGAGGTGTATTGCGATGCTTCTTGTCGAGGACTTGGAGCGGTGCTTATGCAGGAGGGAAGAGTTGTTTTGTATGCCTCACGACAGCTTAAGCCCCATGAATTGAATTATGCTTCACATGATTTGGAGTTAGCAGTCGTAGTGCACGCATTGAAGACTTGGAGACATTTCCTCATCGGAAACCATTGTGAGGTGTACACGGATCACAAGAGTTTGAAGTACATCTTCACACAGAAGGAGTTGAATCTCAGGCAAAGGAGATGGTTGGAACTCATCAAGGATTATGATATGAGATTGCATTATCATCCCGGAAAGGCTAACGTAGTAGCTGACGCGTTGAGCCGCAAGATCCATGTCAACACACTCTTGACCGGAGAGTTACCAAGGGAGTTAGCCGAGGATCTTCACGAGCTATGTTTGGAAATAGTTCGGAGAGGCTTTGTTGCAGCATTAGAGATTCAGTCTACTTTGATGGATAAGATCAGAGAAGCTCAGAAGACTGACAAGGAGATTGCTTCTATAAAGGAGAAGATGAGCAAAGGAAAAGATAAAGGATTTCATGAGGATGAGCACGATACCTTATGGTTTGAGGACCGCGTTTATGTGCCTAATAATCCGGAGATCAGGAAGTTGATTCTGCAAGAGGCCCATGATTCACCCTACTCGATTCACCCAGGAAATACCAAGATGTATTTGTATTTGAAGGACACTTTCTGGTGGACCGGAATGAAGAAGGATATTGCGGAGTATGTAGCAGTTTGTGATGTATGTCAGAGAGTAAAGGCAGAGCATCAGAAGCCAGCAGGATTGCTACAGCCATTGTCGATACTCGAATGGAAGTGGGATAAGCTAGGCATGGATTTTATCACGGGATTATCCAGGACACGTTCAGGCTATGACTCAATATGGGTTGTAGTCGATCGTTTGACGAAGGTAGCTCATTTCATCCCAGTGAAGATCACTTATACAAGTGCTAAGTTGGCAAAGATATACATGACCAGGATCGTATGTCTGCGTGGAGTTCCGAGGACCATTGTATCAGATAGAGGAACCTAGTTTACCTCAAAGTTCTGGAATCAGTTGCATGAAACTTTGGGTACTAGGCCAAAGTTCAGTTCAGCCTTTCATCCACAGACAGATGGATAGACCGAGAGAGTCAATCAGATCCTAGAGGACATGCTGAGAGCTTGTGCGCTAGATTATGGATCAAGTTGGGACGACAATTTGCCATATGCAGACTTTTCTTACAACAACAGTTATGAATCCAGTTTGAAGATGGCCCCTTTCGAAGCCTTGTACGGAAGGAGGTGCAGGACACCATTGTCGTGGGATGAAGTTGGTGACCGCCAGTTGTTTGGACCAGATTTGATTAAGGAGTCTGAACAAAACGTGAAGTTGATTCGCGATAGGCTCAAGGTAGCCCAGTCCAGGCAGAAGAACTATGCGGATTCTAAATGCAAGGAGACAGCTTACGAAGTCGGAGTTAGAGTTTATCTTCGTGTATCTCCGCTTCGAGGAGTTAAGCACTTTGGAGTTAAGGGAAAGTTAGCGCCACGTCTTGTGGGACCAAACAAAGTTTTGGAGTGTATGGGAGAAGTTGCCTACAAATTGGAATTGCTCAAAGGATTGTCAGGAGTTCATGATGTGTTCCATGTTTCCCAGTTGAAGAAGTGCCACGCAGATATGGCTGATATACCGCTGAGAGATATAGTGCCGCTGGAAGCGATTCAGTTGGATAGTGATTTAACTTACGAGGAGAAACGAGTCAAAATTCTCGAGTATGCCAGCCGAGTCACCCGCAGCAAAGTTATCAAGTTTTGTAAAGTTCAGTGGAGCCACCACACCGAGGATGAAGCCACCTGGGAGCGAGAGGAAGATCTGTTGAAGGACCACCCTCACCTATTTTCTAGCCAACCCAAATCTCGAGGACGAGATTCATCTTAAGGGGGGTAGGTTTGTAACATCCCAAATTTTCAATTTGGAATGTTATACACTAGATCATCATTGCATATCATATTTTATTGCATTTTGGCTTGATCGAGAAATTCTACGCAACTCAAGGACCCACAGAGAGAGTTGGGGATTTCGTTATTTTCATATTTGAGTTTTCTCAAATTTTGAAAATAGGATCATTTGATTTTATTTATTTTATCTTCAATTATTTCTATTATAAAAATATGAGAGAGGGAATAAAATGACTTTCCCAAAAATAAAGAAATATTGAGGATTTAATGATAAAATCAAATAAGATTTTATTTCGGAGTTTTTGGCTATTTATTTGAATTTAGGAAAATTGCATGTTTTTCAAAACTGCATTTTAGGGCCAAGAAAATGTTCATCTTGTTCTAAATATTTTATTTAGACGGTGAATATTTATTTTGGCATTTTTAGAATTTTATTTTATTTTCTAGAATTTTTCTTAGTTTCGGCGGAATTTATTAAAAAAAATCCTGCATGCCCGACTGGGCCGAAGGCCCAGCCGAGCCGGCCTAGCGCCGCCGCCGTCTCCCGCGCCGGATCGGGACCGGAGTCCCGATCACCACCGCCGCCCGAGTCCGGGAGGAGCACGCCTCCCGAGGCGCCCCTCCCCCAAGCCAGGACGCTGCCCTCCCCCCCACACACACACACACACAAATATCGCGTCGCCGCCGCCCTCCTCACTCCGCCACCCCGACCCGCCCCGTAGCAGCCGCCTACGCCGCTTGCCGCTGTCGCCCGAAGCCCCGTCGCCGCCTGAAGCCCCGCCGGAGCCGCCGGACTTCGCCGGAGCCCCGACGGGGTAGCCGCTGCCGCCGCCCCGGTTTTCTAAGAAAACCGATTCGGTTTTTTTTAGAAAACCCTAGGTTTATTCTTTTTAGATCGTTTTATTTTATTTTCCGGTTTATTTATCTAGCTAGTGTTCGCTTGTTCGTTCGTTTTAACGGACGAGTTCACCATTTAGTTTCAGTTAACGAACCTCCGTTCATTACACCATTCGTCAGTTTTTCTTTTTCTCAGATTTTCCGCGATTATTTCAGATCGCGATTTCCGATCCGATTTTCGTTCTAGTATAAGTTTTCGTTCGTTTATCGGAATCAGGCGATTCAAGCGCTTGGAGTTTCGTCTAGAAACCTTCTTTCCGTTTAACCAACTCAAACAAGTTTTTGCTTCTGTAAATTTGACTTAGGTCCAGATTAGTAAATGAAGCTTGTTTCTTTCGCCGTTTGACTTTCGTTGCTTCGTTTGATTTGACTCTTTTTGCAAACCAGAGTTCTTAAGTTGAATTTTATGGTTAGTTTATTTTACTTGAGTTTTACCTGTGCATTAGTTGAGTACTTATAGTATGCTTGTTTGTTTGTGATAGAGTACCCGGAGTGCGCCGCTTGCTACTTCGAATCTCTAGGTTTCACGGATCATCAGCAAGGCAAGTAACACTTTGATCATACCTCTTTACTACCCAGTTTTATTGCATTAGATCAATCCTCAAACTATTGCATGATTAGGATCTGATTCATATGTGGTTTTTGGGAAGTAGATGAGGTAGTACCTATTACCTGTTTTATTATCAAACCCTTGGGAGTTACTTCTACGTTTGCTTATTGCCATGCTATGCTAGTAGACGTGGATTGGGTGAGTGTATCCATGACAGATGTGAGATTGTTATTTAATGGTTTAATTAAGGTGGCAACTTTAACACACATCTAGGTGGATTGAGGCACCTGGGTATTCCAGCGATTGCTTGTTTTCTTTATGGAGCGCCACCCAGTCTCAAAGGGATCATGAGATTATTCATGCTAGAAACTTCTGTGTGCATCCGCAAGCTACTATGGGCTCTAGCATAGTTGATTAAGTTGTGCGAACTCTTACAATGGAAGACTAGCAGATGTAGGGGAAAGTAGGTGTAACTGTCTACCCGATCGTAAGGTGCTAGCGCTTCTGAAAGACTATGTCTCGGTCATCCGTTTCTCAAACATCATGTAGTGCGAGAAATCCAACGGAGGAGATTGAGTCTTGTGGGGGAAAGTGCGCAAACCTCTACAGAGTGTATAGACTAATCATGGTTAGCCGTGTCCCCGATTATGGACGTTTTGAGTATCTAGTACTTGGATTATCATGTGAATCTCATCATTTTACTTTAATTTAATTTGTTGGGTTTAATGATGATGCTTAATTGGGATTGAGAGGATGTCTATCTTCTCAATGTTTAACAACCACCATGATAGTTAAATAAAATTTATTCCTTTGCAGTAGGGAAAAATTGGCTTTACGCAAAATTGTAACCATAGAGCTTTCCACCAGCCAGATATGCATGTAGTATAGCATATTTCTGTTCGTTACTCTCTATGTGTTACATTGCAAGCATATTCCATGTGCTGACCCATTTTTCGGGTTGCAACGTTCATGTTGCAGACTTTTCAGACGACGAGTAAGGTGCTTTAGGTCGTGGTCTTATACTCAATGATGCCGTTGGAGTTGATGGACTCACTTGTCTTGCAAGCCTTCCTCTGTTATCGTTATTAGATGGCCTTAAGCCATATTTATTGTAATAAGTTCTCTTTTGAGACATTCGATGTAATAAGTGTGTGATTGCTACTCTGTTATAAATCCTTCAAGTATTGTGCGTGTCAGCATTACTGATCCAAGGATGACACTTAAACACAGAGATCGGACTGTTTGAGGTCTGGTCGCTACAATTGCTATGCTATGCTAGTAGACGTGGATTGGATGAGTGTATCCATGACACATGTGAGTTTGTTAATTAATGGTTTACTTAAGGTGGCAACTTTAATACATATCTGGGTGGATTGAGGCACCTGGGGAACCCAGTGTTGCCTGTATTTTTTTGGAAATCCCGGGGTACCGTGTGATTCTCCTATGGACCGCCTGATGGTGTCCTGGACTAGGGGGTACTCACCATGTTGTCCCCCGATTAGTTAGATTGGGCCGAGGACCCCTGTGGCCGTATACTCATGGGACAGTTCGGACAGCTCCTACCGCATACAAGGAAGACTCCACAAGACTTGGCGCACAAGACAAGGACTCTCCTAAACCCTAGGCCTCCGGTGTCTTATATAAACCAGGCCAGGCTAGTCAATAGACAATCTCATATTCATTACTACAATCTCGTGGTAGACACATGTACTCTGTACTACACCCATATGAATACAATCAAAAGCAGCATGTAGGGTATTATCTCATCAAGAGAGCCCGAAGCTGGGTAAAACCCCGTGTCCATGTTACCATCGCTCCAAGACGCCTAGCTTAGGACCCCTACTACGAGATATACCGGATATTGAACCGACATTGGTGCTTTCATTGAGAGCCTGCTGGGTGATCGTCACGGTTCGATGGGTTGTTTTCATCTACATTTGTTTCAAGCTCGCTGATCAAGATCGAAAGAATTTTTCACGGCGGCGTAATCAGGTTCTATCTTTTCAGATTCACTCCATACAATTGGTACTGTGGTTCATGTAAATCTGTTGGCAGATCAGAATAGGCGTCGCCATCGCATCTTCTCCGACTGAAGCCGGTCCATCAGATCGCCTCGTCGGCATCAAGCGGACGCATGTAACCGGCCGACCACCGAAATCCTAAAGCATCACGGGCGCCCAGTAAAAATCTGCTTAGTGCTGACCGCACATGCACTACACGGCCATGGTCACAGGGTGACCGCGGCGAGCCGGCAGTTGCCGTGCGCATGCATCACACAGGGAGAATATTTCTTATCTTTTTTAATTCGGCACATCGTCAGCTCTACCGGCCTTCTACTTTTGGTCAAAGTTGTATACCCTTAAAATACTACTGCTACTAATCCAATTGGATGTTAGCTTTGCAATACGGCATCAAGACCCCAATTGGATGTTAGCTTTGCATATGGACCAGCTTGTTTGTCTGCGTCGTCGCCGCGTAGCCGATCAGCACAAATTGCTGGTTTTCGGAGAAGTCAAATCTGTTCGGCAGTGGACGAAGAAGTCAAATCTGGCGCTCCTAGGGGTGTGGCTGCAACTTCACCTGACTGACTATCCAAAGCCTACTTCTTTCTCCAAAATTGCTATGAGCACTAGGGGATCATGAGGGAGATTCAACTTTTCTCTCTCTTTCTTCCTTATTTAATTATCTTTTTTTCCTTATTTAATTATAAGCCTTGAGGAAATAGACTACTTTAATAAGCAGTCTGTCTTCGGATACGTACTTATCAAAGAACCCATGATACTAATTTTTTCCTAATTTTCGAGGTCGGACCATTGTTCGAGCTTGCCTTAATAAGTTTGGCTCGTCGTTAAGAGAGCTCCTCCACGCCGCTCCAACCTGGTATCTTCTCGACAACCCGGTTTGTCGTGCGCCGACCTACAGACACCGCGTCAAGATCAATAATCAGGAAAAAAAGGCAATCCGAACGGCGGTTAACCAGCCGACGAGATGACGCAGTACTGTGCACAACATGCATGTGATGCCGACAATAGTTTGGCTCAGCGCAGTCACAGGGAGATTCGGTCATTGTTTCTCTTTCCTTCATTATTTAATTACAAGGCAATTTATGCTTTTCACTAGCCATCCTCCTTTTATGCACTTCCCACATGCAAGTATGCCTAGTATTACTGGGACTGCTTGTGTCCACTTAATAGGAGCGACACATGTTTTTCATGGTATTGCCATAACAATGAGGTAGAGATAATGACCTCTAGCACACAACACATGTTCGGCATGGAACAGGTCATCCGTTTGCTTCAGTCTGCTACAGCCGTCGCTACTAGCGTTCAGAGTAATTCTACCGACTTTGCACCTAGCATCGGCAATCTATTTAGGTTGGGTCGCGCTAACACCTAGGCAAGGCGATATCGTCATCCCGCCGACGTTGACCAAGTCATGGCGTCGCGTCGACGCGTGTCCCTGTGTCAACTTTTTTGCATTGTGGCTCCGCCGGGCTGACCTTGTCGCACAGGCCATATTTATTCAAAAAAAATTCCCTTATGTCAATTAAATAGAAGATTTTTTGGGACTGCACTATTTTATGTGCGCAGGAAATCACCTTCGACTTCGTCATGCGGTCAACTCTATGGGGCCAACAACATCGTCCTGCCTGCATTGATCAAGTTGGGGAGTCGCATCGGCGCACATCCCTCTGTCAGCATTACCACGCGACCACTTCACCAGGCCGACCTCGACGCTGAGGCCATATCTCTTTGATTATTTACTTCACTTATATTAATTAAGTAGAAGAATTTTTTTATACATTATTATCCTTATTTGTCATTACTTTTGGTTTGCACTATCTTATATGTGCAGCCAATCGACTTAGACTGAGCCGCGTTGTCGCCTCCGTCGACCAAATTGTGTTGTTGCCTTGGCGTGCTGCCCTGTGTTGGCAACCCCGCATCGTCGCTTCGTCAACCTACTCAGCCAGGGACTCCGGTGTCACCAGCCGACTTGCTCCATCACCGCGGCTGGACAGGGGGCTTCATCTTTTCAGAATGCCGAACTCTCTACTCGGCCACCTCGGGACCAGCCTGGGGGCTGGAACCTTGTCCCGCATGAAGCTTGGACCGCATCATTAATGCCGAACACATTAAACTAGCTAAGTCGCTCTCATGCTCAAAAACTTTCAGTTTTAAATTTTGTCGGTTCAACCAAGCATTATACGTTTTTGGCAACAAGTTGTTTGTGAAAAAATTCCTTGTCATAACTTTGTTTGTGGCACACAAATTCAAATACCCAGTTTATTTGGGGGCTTCCTTTGTGAAGCCTTTCCTCTTGCATATGATTATACTTGTATGGCTTCGCTCCTTGTTCGTGTATTATGCCACAATATGCACCATATTGACCTAAGTGTTCAGCAAGCTGGGTTGCCTGGCTCATGTGCTTACCTCTATGTTCCCGATTGTTCAGCTAGGGAGTAAATGGAGCACCTGTGCGATTGTCACAATCGGGTCATCCGAGCCGGACCGCAGACTGGGTGAAGCCGAAACCTAGCGCTCTTACTGTTTTTAATAATGGTCGGCACACAACGGAACTCATGAGTACAAAAAATCTATTGCACAAGTCTCACAGTAATAATGAGCAACCGAGGAAAGGTATCGGTGGGGGTACTATTTTCTTCGAAGATGCTTCTTACACTTCGTGGGTAATATAGCATAAGTTCCCTGAACGCGCTTTGTCTGTTACAGCCTTATGGCTTGATTGCTTGGTTATCAGAAACACCATCGATATTCTTGATAGGTGGAGTACATAACACTTTTTGGTCCTTGATCGAAGAGGGAGAAGCTGATGGTCGGTTAAGACGCGTATAAAGTTCAGGTGAACACAAATATGATACAAGTACTTCGGTACATACAATCATTATACATAAAATTCTTTTACCAAGTCACTTGGGGGCTCTTAAATTTATATGAGTTGTTTTATAATAAGTGTCATTATTTAATATACAAGGGTTGCCTTCCGTAATCATCATTATAAAGCCAGAAATATGCATCAATTTGACTTAAGATTTTGGCCTAGCTAGGTTGCCTGGCTCCTGTGCTTACTCCTACGTTTCCGATTGTTTGGCTAGGCGGTAAAGGGAGCACCTCTGTGATTGTTACTGCCGGGTCATCCGAGTTAGTACCTCAGACTGGGTTAAGCCGAAAAGCAAGCAATCTTAAAGTATCACATTGGTCGGCAATGACGGAAGTGAAAATTTTGGTTCATTAATACCATAGAGTTTGGGAACTTTCCCCGAACTAAATCCTCAATATTTTCTCCTGCATTGATGTAACGCCCTGGATACAACTTTTCATAATTGTAACTCCAACTCTTGCCTTTTCCGGAGATGCGATATGTTATTTCCTCCGTGGTTGGGTTTTTGTCTTTTGTTTTGCTTTTTGTTCATGGCGTGCATCTCATCTCATAGCATCATGTGCATCGCATCATATGTTTTCATAAAATCCGTATCTGCTCGTAGTTGTCGCTTCTTCCGTGTCTCGGTTGACCTTCTCTCAGATCAACCGGACCGCTCTCCTCTCTCTCTTTTCTGAGCTCATCAAACCCCTTGCCTTCATTGACCGTTCCATGACCACCTAACCTCTATTGCCAGCTCGCAGCCCCCTCACGTGCGCGCCCGAAACCTGCCCGGACCTGACCCGCTCAGTCATCACTGTTGGATCTGAATCATCCCCAAACATCCCGAAAATATCTTCGTTTTATTTATTGGACTCCCTAGCCTATTTATTCTCATCCGTCGGATATTGATCGGGTGATCCAAACTCCTCTCTTTCTTATATATATAGTCTAACCCTAGGCTGCCCAATCCATCCATCTCCTCCTACCCGCCGCTGCCACTCTCTCATATGGATCCTCCCAGATCCCCTCCTTGCCAACCCACAGCCGCGCCACTCCTCCTCGCTTTCAGCGCCGCCCGCATGCCTCCCCTGCATCCTCTCGACCCTGCAGCATCTTCTCCTCCACCGCAGCCTCCTGCGGTGCTCGATCCATTTTGGATCGAGGCAACACCCACGATCGAGCCCCATGCCGAGCCCCTCCTTCCTACCTTCGCCTGAGCACCTCATGTTTCTCCTCATTGTTGTGCCCAGACTCATCTCCCGCCTTGCACGCCACCAATTTTGTCCCGAGCGCCCGCAAAAGCTCCTCCGCCATGGACGCCAGGTCCCTGGACCATGCCTCGTCGACCCCTTCCAACAGAACCAGGTCACGACGCCCCTGCCCTTCATCTCTCCCTTCTGCTCTGTTCTCTCCTCCCCGTAACATCTCTCTCCCTCTCCAGGAACTTCGCCACCATGCCATGGATGCACCCGAGCTTGCCCCGTTCCCCGGGCGTCCTCGTCGGCCTCCGCATTTGGCTCATCCACGCCGGGGTTTCCCAGTCGTTGGCCGCCTCGTCGTCATTGCGCCAAGGCCGGCGCCCATCTGCTTAGCCAGAGCTTCCCGTTGCCTCGTCCAAGCCGCCGTCCAAGCCCGTTCCCGGCCAGATTCGCCGTCCTGGAGACCCGAGCCCCTGCCGGGCCTCCCTAGCTCCGCCTTGGATCTGACCGCCTCCGCCCGGCCCCCTGCCGAGTCCCGCCGCGCCTCTGCTTCCCCTGTGTCGCCCGCCAAGTCCCTTGCTTCGCCCCTGCATCGTCTGAAGCCGCCTGTGTCTCGCCCCTTTGTCTGCTTCCTCTGCATCGAGCGAGACCAGCACCAGCGCTCGGGTCAAGCTGCGTTGACCGCGCTTCCTCGCTGAGCCGCTCACCCGCCAGTCGCAGCGACCACGCCTGGGCCGCATCTCGCGAAGGCCCGGCCGCATCGCGCCCTGCCAAGCCGCCGAGCCGGCCTGCTTCCAACCGGGTCATGGCCCATGGTGAGCCTCCAGCGCCCATGCTGCTATCGGGCCAGTCAGATGCGGCCCGTAGTGTTTTTTTCCTGCTGCTGCGATTTTCGCATTTATGAAGTGAATTAATAGTTTTACAGAAAAACCCTCATACTTCATGCATATAATAACACATGAACCGTGCATCATATTAAAATGTTTTATATATGTAAAATGCTTAGAATTTTGTGTAGATTAATAATATGCCACTTTCATCTATGTTAAAAATGTTTAACATGCTGTTGGTGTTTATTTTGCAAAATGCCATGCTAAAATGATTTATTTCATAACTAAATAACCGTAGCTCCAATTTTAATAAACTTTATATGTAAATGGGGTGGAAAATGCATAGATTAACTTGGTCCACTTTATTTTCCTGTTTAACAATCCTAAAATATGGTTTAGGGCAGAACAGTGCCAAATTCATAATTTGCATATGGGGATTCTCTGGAATTGTTGTTTGTTGTTTCCGGCCTCATTTAAACTTGCCTAGATAGGTAGTTTAACTATGCTTCACCTCTTGCCATGTTTAACAACATTTAATATTGTTTGGTAGCTTAAACGAGATCAAACTAAATAATTGCATTGTGGTGTTTCGTCAATATGCAACTTGTTGCATATTGAGCTCCACTTAACTTGTAGTATTGTTTGTTGCACTTTGCCATGTCATGCCTCATTAAATCGGACATGCATCATACTTGATTGTGCATCATGCCATGATTATGCTTGTGTGTTCACTATGTTGCTTGCTTCTTTTCGGTGTTGCTTCTTAGTTCCGGTAACATTGCGTTCGTGAGGATTCGTTCGACTACGTTGGTTCGTCTACTTCACGGACTCGTTCTTCTTCCTAGCGGGATTTCAGGCAAGATGACCACTACCCTGGATCTCACTACTATCATTGCTATGCTACTTGCTTCGTTCTATCGCTATGTTGCGCTACCTATCATCTGTTCTTCAAGTCTCCTAGTTTGCCATGTCAGCCTCCAACCTTTTTCACCCTTCCTAGCAAACCGTTGTTTGGCTATGTTACCGCTTTGCTCAGCCCCTCTTATAGCGTTGTTAGTTGCAGGTGAAGTTGAAGATTGCTCCATGATGGACGGGATTATGTTGGGATATCACAATATCTCTTATTTAATTAATGCATCTATATACTTGGTAAAGGGTGGAAGACTCGGCCTTATGTCTGGTGTTTTGTTCCACTCTTACCGCCCTAGTTTCCGTCATACCGGTGTTATGTTCCCGGATTTTGCGTTCCTTACGCGGTTGGGTGATTTATGGGACCCCCTTGACAGTTCGCTTTGAATAAAACTCCTCTAGCAAGGCCCAACCTTGGTTTTACCATTTGCCTCACCTAGCCCTTTTTCCCTTGGATTTCCGGAGCCCGAGGGTCATCTTTATTACAGCCCCCCCGGGCCAGTGCTCCTTCAAGTGTTGGTCCGAACTGAGCTGCCTGCGGGGCCACCTCAGGGCAACTTGAGGGTTGGTTTTACTCGTAGCTAGTCTCATCCGGTGTTGCCCTGAGAACGAGATATGTGCAGCTCCTATCGGGATTTGTCGGCACATCAAGCGGCTTTCCTAGTCTTGTTTTACCATTGTCGAAATGTCTTGTAAACCAGGATTCCGAGTCTGATCGGGTCTTCCTGGGAGAAGGTATATCCTTCATTGATCGCGAGAGCTTATCATGGGCTAAGTTGGGACACCCCTGCAGGGTATATACTTTCGAAAGCCGTGCCCGTGGTTATGGGCAGATGGGAATTTGTTAATGTCCGGTTGTAGATAACTTGACACCAGATCCGTATTAAAATGCATCAACCGCGTGTGTAGCCGTGATGGTCTCTTTTCGGTAGAGTCCGGGAATTGAACACGGTTTTTGGGTTATGTTTGACGTAAGTAGGAGTTCAGGATCACTTCTTGATCATTGCTAGCTTCACGACCGTTCCGCTTGCTCTCTTCTCGCTCTTATTTGCGTATGATAGCCACCATATATGCTTAGTCGCTGCTGCAACCTCACCACTTTACCCCTTCCTTTTCCCTTTAAGATTTGCTAGTCTTGATACCCATGGTAATGGGATTGCTGAGTCCTCGTGGCTCACAGATTACTACAACAACAGTTACAGGTACAGGTTATGCGATGATCATGACGCGAGAGCGATGTTACTTGTTTTGGAGTTCTTCTTTTGCTTCTTCTTCGATCAGGGGATAGGTTCCTGGTCGGCAGCCTGGGCTAGCAGAGTGGATGTCGTTTCAGTTTCTGTTTGTGTTCCATCCGTAGTCGGTGTTGATCTCTTGTAAGATGATGTTGTATTCGTGTGGCATTCTATGCCTCTTGTATGTATCCCCATCTATTATGTAATGATATCCACCTTGCAAAAGCGTTTCAATATGCGGGTCTATCTTTGGTGGGACCTTCGAGTTCCTTTTGGATAGGGTCGCATATTGGGCGTGACAAGTTGGTAATCAGAGCCTCGACCGACCATAGGATCCCCCTTGATTGTTAGCCATTGTTGAGTCTAGAAGAAAACTATTTTGAGTCTTAGGATTATATATATCAGAGAGTAGGATTCTTTTTACTCCTCAGCCCCCTTCGTCGCTCTGGTGAGGACTCCTGACGTAGATGTTTTGTCTTTCCTCTCCTCAAATTACACTAAAAAAATTTAGGATCACGCGGGTATCTTGGAATCGTTCCGATGGTTTTGTGACGAGAACATTGTTCTTGGTGCCTCCTGTCTTTTATGTGGCAGTGACCCGGGGAGTTGAGCTCCGAGGTGTTGTCGTCACAATTTTATCGTTGCAGTTCTGAAATACCTGAGTTTTGCCGACATCGAAAATCTCTTTTATGTAGTTGTTGGTGAGATAACCTCGACGCCACCCAGTACTGGGGAGTTCGGGAGTATTTCCATAGCTCGTATAACGGATGCTTTTCGAAGGTTGAGGTACACGATTTCCGGAGTTTTCTTGGTTATGTGTTGATGGATGGATACAGCTGGATGTAGGTATTGTTAGTTTGGGTGAGATATATTGCTTCCCCTGTATCCCCAACACTAGATTGCATAACCAGAAAGTTTTGGTAGTTTTATAGGTGGGAATTCAAGTAGCTCCTAGAATATCTTTCCGACAGATGCATGATATGGGATTGGGCAAATCTCTATCATATGTATTTGTTCCGGCTTATTTCTACAAGCCAATCCTTTGTTTTGTTTTGAGTTGTGGTATTCGAGTTGCTTCAGTGTCAAGTGTTGATTCCATACCTTTCAAGCGGTGTTCTCATATTTCTATGGGAGTACTAATCCTTTTGATCATCGAGATTTTAATGTCAATTCTTTCCGACCGGTGTGCTTCTCTTCAAGTGGATCAGATCATTTCAACATTCGCAAGTTCAATTCTAAGTTTTCTCAACGGTATCCGTTTCATCCGTCCCCAAGTTGCCTTTGTTTTCCCGCCCTCCCACCCTTTTCTTCAAGGACTCAGATTTCTTAATCAAGTATTCTTTTTATTGATGTGAAGTCTCTCCATTCTTTTCCGTCAATGCTCTTATCCGGTGATTCTCAAGAAGATACTAATGGAGCTACAAGTTTATTATTCTTCGTCTCTTTTCTTCTCCGGTGGTTTAATTTCAAGTTTTGGTGTTGATCATATCTCTTCCTTTTGTTTCACATATCTTCCCATGTGAATTTCTTATCCAGGGCTCTCTTATTTATTTACCTCTCCTAGTTCATATCCGGAGTGTTGAAGATATCTCAGAAGAATCATGCTTCCATTCTTAATCCGTTCGAGTTACTTCTAGGTTTTTCTCTCATTCAAGCTATTTAATTCTACCGGTGCAATCTCTATTTCAAGCAATCCTTCAATGATGTTTCTTTTGAGTGGGCCCTAACCCACAGGTCTTTTCCTAGAATCCTACCTGACTTTTCTAATTATCCCGGAGCTATTCCCAAATTCATTTCAAAGTTTGACGTAAGAATGAATCTCATCACTCAGATCTTTTCCAAGATTGATTTCAATTTATTTTTCAGTGTTGGCTCAACCTCTTTGTTTTTCATTCTCCCGGAGCATCTCAACAATTCATGGTGGTGTTTCTCCTCGTCAGTCTCGGATTTTCAAGACTGAAGAAGGATTTCTATTAAATCTTGGTCCATTCTCTTGAATATTCAAGGTTCTAGCTTCATGCTATCCTCATAATTGTTTTGATTGTGACAATTCTTTTCTTACCATCTGGAGCATTTCATGAGTTGTTTCCATTTCTTTCCTCCGAAGGCCATCATGTCATAATTCTTCATTCTCAGCGTGTAGCTATCATTCTCCAAATCTTACCGGTGCATCATTCAAATACCCTCTAATAGGCTCATGATCTCTTTGTTCACTTGTATGTAAATCCCCTCAAGTATCTTCATTCTTTCCGGTGAATTGTGCCTTTGCTACTTTCATTTTCAATTCTTACGGTGGTTCATTCGAGATTCCTCTTCCTTTGCTACCGTATCATTTCATTCGTTGTTTCCAATCCTACCGGTGTTTCCATCAATACCTTCTCAAGTTTGCGCTATATCTCTCTTAATCCTTTCTACGGGAATAAGTAGTATGCCAAATCCATTACTTGTCATCAATTTAATTTGATAAAGGATAAGCATACAATAAATCTTATTCTTATTTCCTCGAGGTGATTCAATTCTTTTCTTCCGAAGATTGTTCATGATGAAGTAATTCTCGGTTCTAGTGTTCATCTTTTCTTTCCGGAGTTCCAAGTTCTCTCGGTTATATCATCGCGAAGCTCCATCTAAATCATCGCAAGGCTTCACCTTGTGTTGTCAACTTCTCTTTCTTTTTATCATCCTTTTATTACCGGAGTTCTTCATTGAGGCTCTACATGGTGGTTCATCAAGGATTCTCTTCATTCTTCAAGTGTTCTTCAAGACTTCTCTCGAGGTGATGATCCGCCAAGCTATACTCAAAATTAAACATGGTGCTCAACACATGTTTTGTTTTCTGGAGTTCAAAAATTCTTCATCTTGCATTCCAAAGTGCAATTCTTTCTACCTTATCTTTTGAGATGGTGTTATATCATTCTTGACAATTTTCATGTTTCGTGATTCAACAGTTGTCAAGAATGAGGTAGTTAAACCCATCAACTCCTTTGAGCATGAGTTCTTCTCAATCCATCAATCTCTTCATTGGAGTTATCTGGGTATAGATTTCACCTAAAGCCTTCCCTAAGGAATGTTGCTATATGTGGTGCTTATCAATGATCCAAGTTTTCTCCTATCCTCTCGGCGAAAGCAGTTTTCATCTCTTTGTTGATCTCAAGCAAGCAATTGTTTCAGTTAGTGGCCGGTTGTCACCTCATAATTTTGAGATGTTTTCCATAAGCCCACTACAAGCTTATTCGTTTCGTTGTTGGTTTTCCATCAACTCCGTTCTAACCTTCTTCGAAGGATGCTTTCCAAATTCAATTGTGGTAGGATTTGTCATTTCCTTCTTCGTTCCCTTTATCCCAACGGTCTAACTTCTATTCTTTCGTTACGGAGGCATTGTGATATTGATCTCTTCACTTATCATCTCGAATTGTGAGAATCGTGTTCTTTTCATGCTTATACATTTAACCAAAGTGTTGTGTCATCTCTTCAAGTGCTTTTCATCTTATCAAGTTTTTCCTTCTTCTTTCAGCCGGAGTGCTGCCCAAATTATATCAATCTTATTCCTTCTCTATCTCATTTCAACCAGAGTGGTTCCAATTCCTTCTTGTCCTTTGTACTCGTCATTCATAGCTTTGCAACCTCCAAGGTTCAAATGGTGTTCCTTGTTTCTATTTGTTCTACCGCAGTGCTCTCAATTGTGTTCAACTTTGTTGTGTTCTTTCTTTCAACTTTTTAACCTCTCAAAGTTCTTTGGTTTCACTCGTTTGTCGAAGAAGCAACTTAGTTTTACCTCTTCTCTTCCGCTTTCGTTTCTCTCTGGTGCCATCCTAGATCTCGGGACGAGATCCTCGTATAGTGGTGGAGTGTTGTAACGCCCCGGATACAACTTTTCATAATTGTAACTCCAACTCTTGCCTTTTCCGGAGATGCGATATGTTATTTCCTCCGTGGTTGGGTTTTTGTCTTTTGTTTTGCTTTTTGTTCATGGCGTGCATCTCATCTCATAGCATCATGTGCATCGCATCATATGTTTTCATAAAACCCGTATCCGCTCGTAGTTGCCGCTTCTTCGTGTCTCGCTTGACCTTCTCTCAGATCAATCGGACTGCTCTCTTCTCTCTCTTTTCTGAGCTCATCAAACCCCTTGCCTTCGTTGACCGTTCCGTGACCACCTAACCTCTATTGCCAGCTCGCAGCCCCCTCGCGTGCGCGCCCGAAACCTGCCCGGACCTGACCCGCTCAGTCATCACTGTTGGATCCGAATCATCCCCAAACATCCCGAAAATATCTTCATTTTATTTATTGGACTCCCTAGCCTATTTATTCTCATCCGTCGGATATTGATCGGGTGATCCAAACTCCTCTCTTTCTTCTTTATATATAGTCTAACCCTAGGCTGCCCAATCCATCCATCTCCTCCTACCCGCCGCTGCCACTCTCTCATTGGGATCCTCCCAGATCCCCTCCTCACCAACCCACAGCCGCGCCACTCCTCCTCGCTTTCAGCGCCGCCCGCATGCCTCCCCTGCATCCTCTCGACCCTGCAGCATCTTCTCCTCCACCGCAGCCAGCCACCTCCGGCAGCCTCCTGCGGTGCTCGATCCATTTTGGATCGAGGCAACACCCACGATCGAGCCCCATGCCGAGCCCCTCCTTCCTACCTTCACCTGAGCACCTCATGTTTCTCCTCATTGTTGTGCCCAGACTCATCTCCCGCCTTGCACGCCACCAATTTTGTCCCGAGCGCCCGCAAAAGCTCCTCCGCCATGGACGCCAGGTCCCTGGACCATGCCTCGTCGACCCCTTCCAACAGAACCAGGTCACGACGCCCCTGCCCTTCATCTCTCCCTTCTGCTCTGTTCTCTCCTCCCCGTAACATCTCTCTCCCTCTCCAGGAACTTCGCCACCATGCCATGGATGCACCCGAGCTTGCCCCGTTCCCCGGGCGTCCTCGTCGGCCTCCGCATTTGGCTCATCCACGCCGGGGTTTCCCAGCCGTTGGCCGCCTCGTCGTCATTGCGCCAAGGCCAGCGCCCATCTGCTTAGCCAGAGCTTCCCGTTGCCTCGTCCAAGCCGCCGTCCAAGCCCGTTCCCGGCCAGATCCGCCGTCCTGGAGACCCGAGCCCCTGCCGGACCTCCCCTGCTCCGCCTTGGATCCGACCGCCTCCGCCCGGCCCTCGTCGCCCCGCCGAGTCCCGACGCGCCTCTGTTTCCCCTGCGTCGCCCGCCAAGTCCCTTGCTTCGCCCCTGCATCGTCTGAAGCCGCCCGTGTCTCGCCCCTCTGTCTGCTTCCTCTGCATCGAGCAAGACCAGCGCCAGCGCTCAGGTCAAGCTGCATTGACCGCGCTTCCTCGCTGACCCGCTCGCCCGCCAGTCGCAGCGACCGCGCCTGGGCCGCATCTCGCGAAGGCCCAGCCGCATCGCGCCCTGTCAAGCCGCCCAGCCGGCCTGCTTCCAACCGGGCCATGGCCCATGGTGAGCCTCCAGCGCCCATGCTGCTATCGGGCCAGTCAGATTCGGCCCGTAGTGTTTTTTCCTGCTGCTGCGATTTTCGCATTTATGCAGTGAATTAACAGTTTTACAGAAAAAACCTCATACTTCATGCATATAATAACTCATGAACCGTGCATCATATTAAAATGTTTTATATATGTAAAATGCTTAGAATTTTGTGTAGATTAATAATATGCCACTTTCATCTATGTTAAAAATGTTTAAAATGTTGTGTGTGTTTATTTTGCAAAATGCCATGCTAAAATGATTTATTTCATAACTAAATAACCGTAGCTCCAATTTTAATAAACTTTATATGTAAATGGGGTGGAAAAATGCATAGATTAACTTGGTCCACTTTATGTTCCTGTTTAACAACCCTAAAATTGGTTTAGGGCAGAACAGTACCAAATTCATAATTTGCATATGGGGATTCTCCGGAATTGTTGTTTGTTGTTTCCGGCCTCATTTAAACTTGCCTAGATAGGTAGTTTAATTATGATTCACCTCTTGCCATGTTTAACAACATTTAATATTGTTTGATAGCTTAAACGAGATCAAACTAAATAATTGCATTGTGGTGTTTCGTCAATATGCAACTCGTTGCATATTGAGCTCCACTTAACTTGTAGTATTGTCTGTTGCACTTTGCCATGTCATGCCTCATTAAACCGGACATGCATCATACTTGATTGTGCATCATGCCATGATTATGCTTGTGTGTTCACTATGTTGCTTGCTTCTTTTCGGTGTTGCTTCTTAGTTCCGGTAACATTGCGTTCGTGAGGATTCGTTCGACTACGTTGGTTCGTCTACTTCATGGACTCGTTCTTCTTCCTAGCGGGATTTCAGGCAAGATGACCGCTACCCTGGATCTCACTACTATCATTGCTATGCTACTTGCTTCATTCTATCGCTATGATGCGCTACCTATCATCTGTTCTTCAAGCCTCCCAGTTTGCCATGTCAGCATCTAACCTTTTTCACCCTTCCTAGCAAACCGTTGTTTGGCTATGTTACCGCTTTGCTTAGCCCCTCTTATAGCATTGTTAGTTGCAGGTGAAGTTGAAGATTGCTCCATGATGGACGGGATTATGTTGGGATATCACAATATCTCTTATTTAATTAATGCATCTATATACTTGGTAAAGGGTGGAAGACTCGGCCTTATGCCTGGTGTTTTGTTCCACTCTTGCCGCCCTAGTTTCTTCCATACCGGTGTTATGTTCCCGGATTTTGCGTTCCTTACGCGGTTGGGTGATTTATGGGACCCCCTTGATAGTTCGCTTTGAATAAAACTCCTCCAGCAAGGCCCAACCTTGGTTTTACCATTTGCCTCACCTAGCCCTTTTTCCCTTGGGTATCCGGAGCCCGAGGGTCATCTTTATTTTAGCCCCCCCGGGGCCAGTGCTCCTTCGAGTGTTGGTCCGAACTGAGCTGCCTGCGGGGCCACCTCGGGGCAACTTGAGGGTTGGTTTTACTCGTAGCTAGTCTCATCCGGTGTTGCCCTGAGAACAAGATATGTGCAGCTCCTATCGGGATTTGTCGGCACATCGGGCGGCTTTGCTGGTCTTGTTTTACCATTGTCGAAATGTCTTATAAACCAGGATTCCGAGTCTGATCGGGTCTTCCTGGGAGAAGGTATATCCTTCGTTGATCGCGAGAGCTTATCATGGGCTAAGTTGGGACACCCCTGCAGGGTATATACTTTTGAAAGCCGTGCCTGCGGTTATGGGCAGATGGGAATTTGTTAATGTCCGGTTGTAGATAACTTGACACCAGATCCGTATTAATACGCATCAACCGCGTGTGTAGCCGTGATAGTCTCTTTTCGGCAGAGTCCGGGAATTGAACACGGTTTTTGGGTTATGTCTGATGTAAGTAGGAGTTCAGGATCACTTCTTGATCATTGCTAGCTTCACGACCGTTCCGCTTGCTCTCTTCTCGCTCTTATTTGCGTATGTTAGCCACCATATATGCTTAGTCGCTGCTGCAACCTCACCACTTTACCCCTTCCTTTTCCCTTTAAGCTTTGCTAGTCTTGATACCCATGGTAATGGGATTGCTGAGTCCTCGTGGCTCATAGATTACTACAACAACAGTTGCAGGTACAGGTTATGCGATGATCATGACGCGAGAGCGATGTTACTTGTTTTGGAGTTCTTCTTCTGCTTCTTCTTCGATCAGGGGATAGGTTCCAGGTCGGCAGCCTGGGCTAGCAGGGTGGATGTCGTTTGAGTTTCTGTTTGTGTTCCACCTGTAGTCAGATGTTTATCTCTTGTAAGATGATGTTGTATTCGTGTGGCATTCTATGCCTCTTGTATGTATCCCCATCTATTATGTATTGTTGATGTAATGATATCCACCTTGCAAAAGCGTTTCAATATGCGGGTCTATCCTTGGTGGGACCTTCGAGTTCCTTTTGGATAGGGTCGCATATTGGGCGTGACAATTGATCGGAGGCGTGGTTTCATGATCATGGTTGGCATGACAACCCAAAGAAAGAAACCGATAGCGGGATTGTTTTCTTTGGAAGATGTTTCTTACATTATAAAGTAATATAACATATCTCTCTGCGTACCTTTGTTTATAAAACCGTATGGCCGGATTGCCTTGTTTGTCGTAAATCTTTGCCCTTGTCAAGGCTTTATAAAGTGGGACAAACACTCCCCGGCTACTGGCCGAGGAGGTTGAAGCTGATGGTCGGTCAACAAAGTTTTGTACAATGCGGATTCGAGTATTAATGATGTAGAGTAGTTGGGTATGTAGAATCATTACACATAATTTGTAATTTTACTTCGCACATCGATCCTTAATTCGGCCACATGTGCCCACATTAAGGCTTGGGGGCTATTGGGCTTCGTGCTTATCATTTACAAATATTAAAGGGGTACATCGATCCCCTGATCTGGTGTTGCCACCCAACCAGTGTCCTGGGGGCTACTGCATTGACAATCCAATGCAGAAAATTTAAAGTGCAATATAGTTTTCGAGGAGATTATTATCCTCAAGTTGGTCGGCCGCACCCAACTTGAGTCTCGAGGACTTTGCACACCGTGTTTCTATTCCTATGTATGCTACCGAGCTGGGAATTGATCCTCGGGCTGATTTTATGAATCTACCTGAGTCTCAGCGGCTACTAGGGTCAGCGGTTTGATTTTTTCCTTCAGGTGCATCCCGGATATTAGGCCAACACGCACCTTGAGGGCTACTGGCTATACATCTCGGCAGAGATTACATTGCATAATTCGGAATTAAATTCATACAAATCAGCTCATGGCCGAGGTGGTGCACCACCTCAAATACAGTCCGGCATTGGTGCTCGACTACAATAGACACCCCGGAAGCAGTTCGGCATAAAGCTCGGACGCCAGTGGCTGGCTCCGTAGAGGGCATTTCTGGCATTAAGCTCGGTTAAACTCCTTCAACTTTTTTGACCAAGGTGATCTATGACACCTCGAATATAGTCCGCTGTTGGAGCTCGGATACAGTCCGACATTGGAGCTTGGACACTGTTCGGTGTTGGAGCTTGGACATAGTCCGGCGTTGGATCTCGGATACATTCCGGTGTTGGAGCTCGGAAGCGGTCCGGCATTGGTGCTCGGCTGCTAAAGATACCTCGAATGCATGCAGTCCTGCGATGGAGCTCGGATGCAAGACGCTGCCGCCCGGGAACAACTTCAAACCCGAGGTGCGGCATAAAAATAACAAGGCATTGATAAAGGCTGGAAACATAAAGGGGCTCCTCGGATACCCGACGTGTAAACTCTTTGGATGCACTTCGGCGACCCTCAAGATGAGAAGATTTGTTGAACCAGTTTTCAAGACCGACGACCGAAGATGAAGAACAATTCGGAAGAATCGAGGAGCGTCCCCAAATTGAAGACCGGTTCAGGGGGCTACTGATGGTGTCCTGGACTAGGGGGCACTCACCACGTTGTCTCCCGATCAGTTAGATTGGGCCGAGGACCCCCCATGGCCGTATACTCATGGGCCAGTTCGGACAGCTCCTGCCACATACAAGGAAGACTCCACAAGACTTGGCGCACAAGACAAGGACTCTCCTAAACCCTAGGCCTCCGGTGTCTTATATAAACCGAGGCCGGGCTAGTCAATAGACAATCTCATATTCATTACTACAATCTCGTGGTAGACACATGTACTCTGTACTACACCCATATGAATACAATCAAAAGCAGCATGTAGGGTATTATCTCATCAAGAGAGCCCGAAGCTGGGTAAAACCTCGTGTTAATGTTACCATCGCTCCAAGACGCCTAGCTTAGGACCCCTACTACGAGATACGCCGGATATTGAACCGACACAGCCACCCAGGCTCAAAGGGATCATGAGATTATTCATGCTAGAAACTTCTGTGTGCAACCGCAAGCTACTAAGGGCTCTAGCATTGTTGAGTATGTTGTGTGACCTCTTTCAGTGGTAGACTAGCAGATGTAGGGGATGTAGGTTGGTACTGTCTACCCAAAGCAAAGAGTTAATGCTTCTGAAAGACTGTGTCTCGTTCATCCGTTTCTCAAACACCATGTAGTGCAAGAAATCTAACCGAGGAGATCGAGTCTTGCGGGGAAAAGTGCGCAAACCTCTGCAGAGTGTATGAACTAATCATGGTTAGCCGTGTCCCCAGTTATGGACGTTTTGAGTATCTAGTACTTGGATTATCATGTCAATCTCATCATGTTACTTAATTAATTCTGTTTGCATTTAATGATGATGCTTAATTGGAATTGGGTTCGGTGAACCTTCTCAATGTTTAACAACCACCATGATAGTTAAATAAAATCTATTCCTTTGTTGTAGGGAAAAATTGGCTTTATTTAAAACTTTAACCATAGAGCTTTCCACCAGCCATATATGCATGTAGTGATAGCATTATTCTGTTCATTACTCTCTATGTGTTACATTGCCAGCATATTCCATGTGCTGACCCATTTTCGGGCTGCAACGTTCATGTTGCAGACTTTTCAGACGACGAGTAAGGTGCCTTAGGTCGTGGTCTTATACTCAGTGATGCCGTTGGAGTTGATGGACTCGCTTTATCTTCCAAGCCTTCCGATGTTATCATTATTAGATGGCCTTAGGTCATATTTATTGTAATAAGTTCTCTCTTGAGACATTCGATGTAATAAGTGTGTGATTGCTACTCTGTTATAAATCCTTCAAGTATTGTGTGCGTCAGCATTACCGATCCAGGGATGACACTGATGCACAGAGATCAGACTGTTTGAGGTCTGGTCGCTACAATTGTCTTCCTTGTCCAACGTCAACAATTTTGGCACATAATATTTTGATGTGGGATCACAATCACAAAAGATTTCTAAGATAGTGTATTTGCATGTGAAAGTTCTCTTCCTTATACTAATTATCCGTAAATTGCTTGTATGACCAATATTGTGATTGTCAAGCTTCAAAAGCTTTCACTTTCTAAACCCAATGTGAAGCCACTATTAGGCATGATATGAACATGTAATTTCAACTTCATGATATTCAACTCATTCAACAATTTACTCATAGGATATAAGTGAAGCACAAGAGTAAATGACAAGCTACGCCAAAAAGATATAAGTGAAGATCAAGTAAGTAGTTATGTAAATGTGTAGCTATTTGAGGACTCTCTTTTATTTAAAACTTTCAGTTATAATTATTTTATTAAAACATCAAGAAAAACAAAACAAAATGACATTCCAAGAATAGCACACATCATGTGAAGAAGCAAAAACTTAGGCTCAACCGATACTAACCGATAATTGTTGAAGAAGAAAGGTGGGATGCCTACCGGGGCATCCCCAAGATTAGATGCTTGAGACTTCTTCGAATATTAGCTTGGGATGCCTTGAGCATCCCCAAGATTGAGCTTTTGTGTCTCCTTAATTCCTCTGATGTCACGGTTTCCCTAAATCTCAAAAACTTCATCCACACAAAACTCAACAAGAACTCATGAGATAAGTTAGTATAAATCAATGCAAAACCTTATCATTATCTACTGTAGCAAATTACTAAAATTATTATTCAGCATTGCATACTAAATGCATCTGCATATCATTAAACAAGCAAACATATGCAAACAATGCAAACAAAACAGCAATCTACCAAAACAGTACAGTCTGTAAAGAATGCAAGATTCATCATACTTCCCTAACTCCAAGGATTATGAGAAAAATACCACAGTGTAGAAAATTCATCAGAGCTTATTTTGCAAAAAGTTTCATCAATTTATCGCATTCTGACTTTTCTAGGGAATTTTTGCAACAGCTGTAAAATTTCTGTTTTTAAAACAGCAACAAGTATACTTGCAAAATAAGCATGGCAAAGGTTATCATTGCCACTTTTATTAAAATAAAAGATGCAAAACATTATTCTGAATAAAAGCAAGCAAATCCTAACAAAATAAATTGATGCTCCAAGCAAAACACATATCATGTGACGATTGAAAACATAGCTCCAAGTGAGGTTACCGATAATGTTGGAGACGAAAGAGGGATGCCATCCGGGGTATCCCCAAGCTTAGTTGCTTGGATCTTCCTTGAATATTACCTTGGGGTGCCTTGGGCATCCCCAAGCTTAGGGTCTTGTCACTCCTTATTCTCCTCATATCGACATCTCACCAAAAACTTAAAAACTTCAATCACACGAAACTTAACGGAACTTTGTGAGATAGGTTAGTATGATAAAGAGCAAACCATTTCACTTTTGGTACTGTCAAAAACAAGACTCATAATTGTGTCCACACAATTCCTACTGTAGCATATCATTTCTACAATTTATATTGAGCAATATAAGCCATAGAAACTGTTGGAAATATGAGCAATTTACCACATGATTTTATTAATGGAAATAATAGATAAAGCATGACTAAAATAGCAGAGATAAAGCAAGTCATGTGATCTGACAAAGAGAAGGAAAATAACATCTTCAAATATGAATTATAATCGAACATCTCTCGAGCAGACAGTAGAGCAAGTTGCATATATGAAGTAGAGCCTAACATGTCTAGGGCAAACACTAGAACAAGGAACTGTGGCAGGACCTCTAACAGGAAAAACAAGAACACATACAGGACAGCAGCAAGAGAAGAGGCACTGGACTTGGGGTTGACATCCTCGGTAGCCATGTCGTTGAAGCGGTTGTCAACGTCGGGGAAGAAGTCGTCATTGGGTAAATGGTCGTCGGTGTCCGTGATGAACAGGTCAGTAGTCGCGTAGAGCGCTCCCCAAAAACCTTATCACCCTTCTCTGGACAGGACTCAAAGAGGTGCAGTTTCGGAGGCCTACTGTCCCGACCTGCGGTGCATGCCGCAATCCGGGATAAGGAAGATCGTAGCAGCAGCGCAGTGTTCAGGAACCAATGGCGAGAGGAAGAAGTAGTTCTGGTGCATCTCTCTGAGAGGAGCGACCTCCCTTTTATAGGCACAAGAGAAGGAGGCGAGAGGGCAGCGACGGGAGGCGAAACAAAGAGACGGAGATGAAGCGAACAGCCAGCAGCCGAAGGGCTGCACCGTTCGCATTCGATCTCCACTATTGCAAAAATCTTTTCAGCTTCCGTGTGACCTTTCGTATACCCGTAGTGCATGGCAAAGATTTAGACATTGGCTTGGCTCATTCCCACAACCCGCGGCGTGTCGTGACGAGGCGTGGCAAGGCAGGCGGCGGAGGAGGAGCGTGCGTGGATGTCCCTCTTGTTCTCATGCTCATACAAGTGGGGAAGGAACCTCCCTTATAAGGAGGTCCAACTCCCACTAAACTAGCAATGTGGGACTAAACTTTAGTAGTATCCCTTGCCTTGCAAAAGTGGGCCTCTAGGATTCATTAGGAATTTCTGAAATAGTTATTGGGTTGTCCCAGAATAGACTAAATTCCAGCAATCTCCCACCAGATCCCAGAGGCACACAAGAATTTCCTTTGGATCCAAAACACTGTTTTATATACCGGTACTGCAGTGGAGACTGTTAAGTTGAACTTCCACCTAGAACTCTGTGCTACACTAGTAAGCAACTCGAACAGTGGACTGGGCCTTGAAATGCAAGTTTTCTACGAATCTAGCTTCACACAAAGCCTTGACTGATACTGGGCTACCGTGGGTCTTCCCCGCGGTGGAGCTTATGCGTCATACTCCAAGACCTTTCATGAATTTACTAGAGAGAACCCTACTCTCATAGATTGCGACGTTTAACAATCAAACTCATATTGGTGTGTTCTTCAAAAAAAATGTTCTGCAGGAAAACATCTCTACTTAATTAGAACACATTAAGATATACATCAACGTGTCACGCAGATTAGGAGAGTATCGCATCTTCATGGAGTGATATTGTTAATAGTAAGGATACTCTCCTCTCAATTAATCAACAGCTTGTCTTCCACATCTAATTCACCGGATCTCCGAACACAAAGAATAGGTTACCACTATTAACAACTCATATTGTGGGTCTCATACCCATCTCCCTTGATGCATTATCTATCACATTACATGATAGACCCTTAGTAAAAGGATCTGCCAGATTTTTAGACATTTGGATATAATCCAATGCAATAACTCCAGAGTTTCTCATTTTTCTGACAGACTTTAACCTTCTCTGAATGTGTCTGGATGACTTCATGTTATCCTTTGAGCTGCTCACTTTCGTGATCATAGTTTGATTGTCGCAGTTCATAAGGATTCCCAGTACAGGTTTCTCAACAACCGGCAAGTCATTCAAGAGCCAGCAAAGCCAATCTGCTTCGACCGTAGATGTATCTAGTGTTGTGAGTTCTGCTTCCATTGTTGACCTCGTTAAGATGGTCTGCTTGCAAGACTTCGAAGAAACAGCGCCACCTCCACGAGTGAATACATATCCGCTCGTGGCCTTTATCTCATCAGAATCTGAGATCCAGTTTGAGTCACTATACCCTTCAAGAACCTTTGGGTGCCCAGTGTAGTGAATTACATAATTCGCAGTGCCTTTCAAATAACACAAAACTCTCTCTAGAGCTTTCCAATGCACATCTCCTGGTTTCGAGACAAACCAGCTCAGTTTGCTATCAGCAAAAGAGATGTCAGGTCTTGTAGCACTGGTTAAATAGATAAGCGAGCCAATAATCTGAGAATATTTCAATTGGTCTGTAGCAATTCTTTGATTCCTTCGAAGCAACACACTAGCATCATATGGTGTTGGAGAGGGCTTACAGTCACTATAGCCAAAGCGACTCAAGATCTTTTCCACATAGTGAGATTGAAGCAATGTTACCCACCATCATCGTCTCTCAACAACTTGATGTTCAGAATGACATCAGCCACTCCTAAATCCTTCATCTCAAAGCAACGAGATAGGAAATCCTTGACCTCCTTAATAACCTTCAGATTTGTTCCGAAAATCGGTATGTTATCAACATACAAGCAAAGGATAACTCCCTCGCCCCCACCATGGCGATAGTACACACATTTATCAGCTTCATTTACAACAAATCCTGCGGCTGTTAAAGTTCTTTCAAACTTCTCGTGCCACTGCTTGGGTGCTTGCTTAAGTCCATACAAAGACTTCAGCAACTTGCACACTTTTCCTTCCTGACCATCTACTACAAACCCATCTGGTTGTTCCATATAAATTTCCTCTTCCAACTCTCCATTTAGGAAAGCAGTCTTAACATCCATTTCATGAACGAGAAGACCATGTGAGGCAGCCAGTGAAAGTAGTGCTCGAATAGTGGTCAATCGCGCCACAGGTGAGTAAGTATCAAAGAAGTCTTCACCTTCCTTTTGAGTATATCCCTTAGCCATGAGTCGTGCCTTATACTTTTCGATAGTACCATCAGGCCTAAGCTTCTTCTTGAATACCCATTTGCACCCTATAGGTTTGCACCCGTAAGGAAGATCAGTTATCTCCCAAGTTTCATTTGCCAAGATGGAATCCGTCTCAGTACTGACCGCTTCCTTTCAGAAGACAGCATCTTCAGATGCATAGGCCTCTGAAATAGAACTGGGAGTGTCATCTATAAGATACACAAGAAAATCATCACCAAAGGACTTTGCAGTCCTCTGTATCTTGCTCCTAGTAGGAACTTCATTGTTCTCCTCCACGGGACTTTCAAAGTGTTCCATCGAAATGGCAGGTTCAATACTTGTAACTAGTTCCTAAGTCGATGAACTAGGCATCTCCTGATTAGATAAGGTAGCCATATCCTTCATGGGAAAGATATCTTCAAAGAAAGTCGCATCATTCGACTCCATGATCGTACCAACATGCATGTCAGGTACCTCAGATTTTACAACCAAGAATCTATATCCAATGCTATGAAAAGCATATCCCAAGAAAACACAATCCACGGTCTTTGGTCCAAACTTGCGCTTCTTTGGAATTGGCACATTGACTTTTGCCAAACAACCCCGGGTTCGTAGATAAGAGAGCTTTAACCTTTTCTTCTCCCATTCCTTGAATGGAGTTATCTCTTTGTTCTTTGTGGGTACCCGGTTTAGGACATGACATGCAGTTAATATCGCCTCCCCCCACCATGCCTTGGAGAGACCCGATGTGTCTAACATGGCGTTAACCAAATCAGTTAGAGTGTGGTTCTTTCTTTCGGCTACCCCATTTGGCTGAGGTGAATAGGGAGGCGTCCTCTCATGGATTATACCATGTTCCGCACAAAAAGAATCAAATTCATTTGAGAAATACTCTCCACCACGATCGGACCTAAGCCTCTTGATATTTCGATCAAGTTGGTTTTCCGCTTCAACTTTATAGATCTTGAAATAGTTCAAAGCCTCATCCTTAGATTTCAGAAGATACACATGATAGTATCTAGTGGAGTCATCAATTAACGTCATAAAATACTTCTTTCCACCTTTTGTCAAAACACCATTCATTTCACATAGATCTGAATGGATGAGCTCTAGTGGTGCAAGATTTCTCGTTTCCGCAGTCACATGAGACTTACGAGGTTGCTTAGCTTGCACACACACTTGACACTTAGATCCCTTGACAGTGGTGAAATTAGGAATTAAGTTTAACTTCGCTAGTCGCCACATGCAACCAAAGTTAACATGACAGAGACATGAATGCCACACATTTGATTCACTATTATTGCACACATGATTAAGAACTTTATTGCATACGTCTGATAAGGATAAACGAAACAGGCCTCCTGACTCATAGCCTTTACCAACAAACGTTCCATACTTGGATATGTAGCGACCCGACCTCAAACGGTCAAGTCTCTGTGCTTAAGTGTCATCCCTGGATCGGTATGCTGACACACACAGTTCTCGAGGATTTATAATAGAGGTAAATCACATGTATAAAGTAACGTAAATACTATTACCTCAATCCATAAAGCGGAAGTAACAAGATTGTGGATTCCCATCAACACCAACGACAAAGTTGAGTGTAGAAATCGTAACCCTAATGTATCACTTACTTGTCGTAAGAAATCCTGCAACATGAGACGTTGCAGCCACGTAGGTCAGTACATTGAATGTACTGGAAAATTCACACCATAGGATAAATGATGAACAATAGCTATCACTACATGCATATTTGGCTGGTGAAAAGCTCTAAGTTTATTTTTTGCATAAAGCCAGTTTTTCCCTACAACAAAGGAATAAAATTTTATTTAACTACCAAGTTGGTTGAAAAAATATTGAGAAGGTTCCTCCAACTCAATCCCAATTAAAAGTTAACAACCCAACAAATTAATTAAGTAAAGTGATGAGATCAACATGATAATCCAAGAACCAGATACTCAAGATTGTCCATAACAGGGGACATGGCTAACCATGATTAGTTTATACACTCTGCAGAGGTTTGCGCACTTTCCCTACAAGACTCGACCTCCTCCATTGAATTTCTCGCACTTCATGATGTTTGAGAAACGGATGACCGAGACACAGTCTTCCTGAAGCATTAACTCTTTACTCTGGGTAGGCAGTACCAACCTACATCCCCTACATCTGCTAGCCTACCACTGAAAGAGGTCACGCAACATACTCAACTATGCTAGAGCCCATAATAGCTTGTGGCTGCACACGGAAGTTTCTAGCATGAATAATCTTATGATCCCTTTGAGCCTGGGTGGCGGTCCATAGGAAAATCACACGGAACCCCGGGATTTCCAAAAGAACAGGCAACACTGGATTCCCCAGGTGCCTCAATCCACCCAGATGTGTATTAAAGTTGCCACCTTAAGTTGAACCATTAATTAACAATCTCACATCGGTCATGGATACACTCAAACCGAATCCACGTCTACGAGCATAGCATAGCAATATAAGCAACATAGAAGTAACTCCCAAGGGTTTGATAATAAACAGGTAATAGGTACTACCTCAACTACTTCCCAAAACCCACATATTAATCAGATCCTAACCATGCCATTGTTTGAGGATTTATCTAATGCAATAAAACTGGGTAGTAAAGAGATATGATCAAAGTGTGAACTTTCCTGTACTATTGATGATGATGCTTCGCACTCAAAATTCTTGATAGTTTTACTCGTCACACTCAGTTCAATCTATCGTAAGCAGGCAATGGTAACCACACATAAGCAATCACTCAAAAGAATCGAAGAAAAGAACTCGGAAAACTTTGAAAACAAGCAAACAACTCTTGCAACATAAAACAATTTCTAACAGTACCAAAATTATGTGAATTTGGCTTTATCAGAAAGTTTAGGTCAAGAGCTTCAAGTTGCAAAAAGAATCACTCAAATCGGAGTTATGAAACTCAAGTTACGATCAAACGAAGTTCAAATACTAAACGGTTTGAATTCAAATTTTAAACTTTCAAAAAATGTTTAAGTTCTTTATCTGGATAGAGGAGATCATAACGAAGAAGTGGGCGTTGGTTTCTCCTAATTCTGACTAACAAGCAAAAAGTTGTGATCGTTTTAAGAACACGGACTAATCTATAAGAAAATATAATTATATATCGGTCCCTAGCTACGTGACAGAAAACAATCGAACGAACGTCCGTTTTAAAAGCATAAACGATGAACGCGTTCACTACAGAAGCTAAGCTAGCGAACGCTCGCTAAAAAAACAAAACGAAAAAAAAGAGAGAAAGATCTGGATCGTTGGATCCATATCCAACTGCGAGGGGAGGGTGGCAGTTACCCCAGCGGCGGGTCGGTGGTGGCGAGGAAAAGGACGGCGGAGGTGACTTGGATCCACTCGGGGGCGGCGTTCTGGCGGTCGTAGAGGACGGCGGAGACATCGGGAAGGGGCAGCGCGGCAAGGCGAGGAGGATGGCGTTGTTGGCGGTGGTCCACGGCGACGGGACGGTGCGACAGCGGCAAGCGGATCTCGCCGGCGGCGGCGGATTCCGACGAGTGCGGCGGCGGCTGCGATGCGATCCGGAGAGGAGAGGAGAGGCGGCGGCGGCTTTATAGGCGGGGAGGGGCGGCGATGGCGTGGGCGAGGGGCAAGGGGAGGCATGCCCGACGCGGTCACGGCGGCG
>NC_041387.1:196037844-196039061 GCF_002162155.2 Triticum dicoccoides | reverse complement strand
TGCGATCACGGCGGCGGCGATGTCGTGCGGCAGGCGGACTGCGGCGGGAGCTCGGGGACGGGCGCGGGCGCGCTGGGCTGGGCCACGGCCTGGCTGGGAGCTGGGCCGGCCCAGTCCGCGAGAGGAGAAGATTTAAAAAAAACATTTATGTTCTACAGAAAAAGAAATAAAACTAAATAAACTAAAATATAATATAGGCATATAATATATCAAAATTTGCAGAAAAAGATTTTCTATAACATGAACATTATTCTACCTCCAAATAAACTCCATAGAAATTTAAATAAATCAAGGAGTGCTACTGCTCTAATAAAATCCAATAAAAATCATTTTAAAAAATACCAAAATGATTTCAAATTTATTTCTCTCCAATTTTCTATTGTAGGGAATCATTTTACCCTAATTTCCATATATTTTATTTTTGGAGGAAAATAATTTGAATAAAACCCAATTAACTCCAATATTGAAAATAAATTCAAAAGGACTTTGAATTTAATTCTTTTAAAACTTTCAACTAATATTTCATATATTTTGAAGAAGTCATATTATCTTCTCTCGTGAAAATCATTGAGTTGCTTAAAGTTTCTGAATTTGAAATATTTCCAAATAAGATTCAAATCTTTTCAAATCCATTTTCATTTATTTTAAAAATGGAAGAAGTCATGTTATCTTCTCTCTAGGGTTTTCTGATGAAAAGAATTTGAATTAAAGGAGCTCATAAAAGCCAAGTGAAAGTTTTGGGAAAGTCATTTTATTCCCTCTCATTTAACTTTCAAAATGTTTCGAATTTTACTCAGTTTCACACAAACAATCAAACAATCAATCAAATCTATCTATTTTTATAACATTCCAAAATTTAGAATTTTGGGATGTTATTAACCTACCACCCTTAAAATGAATCTTGTCCTCGAGATTCGGAGAGGCTAGCAAGGAAATAGGTTAGGGTCAGGGTCTTCTCAAAATCCATCGATCATCACCGGGGTCTGGGGTGCTACCACCCTTGGAAGCATGGTTACGGTTCCATCAAAGCTCATACACTCCATCCTTATTGTTGACAGTGTCAATCTTTTCAGATCTTTAGGATAATTCCTTCTCTGGGCTCTTCCGGTGGTGGCATAACCTTTTTCCTTAATTCTTATGTCCTTTTATCTTGGTAAGGTTCTTCCATGACTGGGTCTTCTTAGCTGACGGGTCTACTGCCAATACTAAACAACTAT
>NC_041387.1:196034226-196036669 GCF_002162155.2 Triticum dicoccoides | reverse complement strand
AGCAGGGTAGTGGGTAGTCCCTTCACACAAGAAACAAGTAATCTGCCTAGTTGGGCATTCTTCAGTTGGGTGACTTCCTTCACAATTAGGACATTCATCCTTGTGTTTTTTATGGTTGTGTCCTATTTCTCCACAAAGCTTGCATGCACGGAGTTTCTTCATATCCTTTCCATAAGGCTTCAAATTCGGGGACACAAGATGAGACTTTAGCAAAGTCAACTTAAATTGCTTCCAAGTGGTTACTCCTTGCCATCCATTGATGTTTTGGTACATCCTCCACCAAGTAGCAGCACCTCTTTCAAAGCATTGAAGAGCATGCTGGGCCATATCCTTTCCGGCTATAGGGTTATTCTTCATGTGATCCTCCATGTTCTGAATCCATCGGTCCGTCTCCAATTGACTCATCGGTCCAGATAATATGAGCTCATCTCAATTCGTCCTCTATTGGGTCCAGGGGTTTTGGGGTGAGATAAGAGGGATAGGGAGGGATACACACAACACAAACAATAGTTTTGAAAAAGATGGATTTTATTTCTGGATGTCGGAAAAACAACAAACAAATGACAGCTCACAAACGTCGCATCTAATGTAGGTATAATAGGGGTTTGGTCTTCTAAAGGTCAATAAATCTTCAAAATCTCCAAACTCTTCAAGTCTTGTTCATGTCTTCGATGGCTTCTTTTGATCGTGCTAGACCTTCTCAAGTTCTTTTGCCAGATCATCTCTGTTGATGCGAAGTCTCTCATGACGTCCTTTAATATTTTGGAGTTGCGTTCCAAACTTCTGGGTTTTAACACCCTTGGCATGAACCATGGTCCTACTGTCCTTCAGTTCCTGAAGAATCTCCGTATCTCGAAGTTTTGCTCCTCCAGCTTGGCTACTTTCAGCTTCTGGGTCCTGAGTTCTTCATGAAATGCTTCCTTGTCAAATACGGCTTCCCGAAGGTCCATCTTAAACTTCCTGATGTAATACTCTAGATCCTGGCGATATACAAGCTAAGGTTAAAACTGCATCCTTTGCTGATAGGTGCTCCATCAGCCTTCTACCATCCAATCCTTCCATGCATCTGCATGCTTAACTCAGCACGGTGACAATAGCATAAGCGGGCGATAACATCATGGATAGTCGTGTTTCTGCTCTTGTCATTTCCATGAGCTATCATTCCATAGTTGATATCTCCTGCCTTAGGGTTTTCTTGACAAAACTTTGAGTTTTACGCTCCATGTTCCGGTCTTTCTCCGACACACCTTGATCTCGGGTATTGACAGCTTCCATAGTCTGCCAACTTCCATAAGGGGTGCCTGCCTAGGTCATACAAATCTGGAAATTCTTCAAAGCCTTCAAATTCTCCTAGTCTTCGGAGTCTTCAACCATTGTAGTTTCCATCCTTGTAATGCACGGTAAAAATCCTCTTTATTCCAAAGTGGTCTTAGTTCTCCAATATCTTGTACTTATTGGAGTGGTCTCATCAGTCGTATCTTCATGTGGTCAAAAGGGAAAAGGGTATAGTCTAACTAAAAGGGAATGTTTGAATAAGCTCGGAAGACAAGAGAGGTAAGAGATCTTTTTAAAAATAAAGTAGTAGAGAAAATATTCCCTATGGGCTTGCCAGTTTCTAGGGTCACGTCCTACAGTGAACATGTGCTCTAAACGATCTTGTAGCGACCCGACCTCAAACGGTCAAGTCTCTGTGCTTAAGTGTCATCCCTAGATCGGTATGCTGACACACACAGTACTCGAGGATTTATAATAGAGGTAAATCACATGTATAAAATAATGTAAATACTATTACCTCAATCAATAAAGCGGAAGTAACAAGATTGTGGATTCCCATCAACACCAACGGCAAAGTTGAGTGTAGAAATCGTAACCCTAACGTATCACTTACTCGTCGTAAGTAATCCTGCAACATGAGACGTTGCAGCCATGTAGGTCAGTACATTGAATGTACTGGCAAATTCACACCATAGGATAAATGATGAACGATAGCTATCACTACATGCATATTTGGCTGGTGGAAAGCTCTAAGTTTATTTTTGCATAAAGCCAGTTTTTCCCTACAACATAGGAATAAAATTTTATTTAACTACCAAGTTGGTTGAAAAATTATTGAGAAGGTTCCTCCAACTCAATCCCAATTAAAAGTTAACAACCCAACAAATTAATTAAGTAAAGTGATGAGATCAACATGATAATCCAAGAACCAGATACTCAAGATTGTCCATAACTGGGGACATGGCTAACCATGATTAGTTTATACACTCTTCAGAGGTTTGCGCACTTTCCCCACAAAACTCGACCTCCTCCGTTGAATTTCTTGCACTTCATGATGTTTGAGAAACGGATGACCGAGAAACAGTCTTTCTGAAGCATTAACTCTTTACTCTGGGTAGACAGTACCAACCTACATCCCCTACATCTGCTAGCCTACCACTGAAAGAGG
>NC_041387.1:196028388-196033845 GCF_002162155.2 Triticum dicoccoides | reverse complement strand
ACGCAACATACTCAACTATGCTAGAGCCCATAATAGCTTGCGGTTGCACACGGAAGTTTCTAGCATGAATAGTCTTATGATCCGTTTGAGCTTGGGTGGCGGTCCATAGGAAAATCACACGGAACCCCAGGATTTCCAAAAAAACATGCAACACTGGATTCCCCAGGTGCCTCAGTCCACCCAGATGTGTATTAAAGTTGCCACCTTAAGTTGAACCATTAGTTAACAATCTCACATCGGTCATGGATACGCTCAAACCCAATCCACGTCTACGAGCATAGCATAGCAATATAAGCAACGTAGAAGTAACTCCCAAGGGTTTGATAATAAACAGGTAATAGGTACTACCTCAAATACTTCCCAAAACCCACATATTAATCAGATCCTAACCATGCAATTGTTTGAGGATTTATCTAATGCAATAAAACTGGCTAGTAAAGAGATATGATCAAAGTGTGAACTTGCCTGTACTGTTCATGATGATGCTTCGCACTCAAAATTCTTGATAGTTTTACTCGTCACACTCCGTTCAATCTATCGTAAGCATGCAATGGTAACCACACATAAGCAATCACTCAAAAGAATCGAAGAAAAGAACTCGGAAAACTTTGAAAACAAGCAAACAACTCTTGCAACATAAAACAATTTCTAACAGTACCAAAATTATGCGAATTTGTCCTTATCAGAAAGTTTAGGTCAAGAGCTTCGAGTTGCAAAAAGAATCACTCGAATCGGAGTTACGAAACTCAAGTTACAATCAAACGAAGTTCAAATACTAAACAGTTTGAATTCAAATTTTTAACTTTCAAAAATATGTTTAAGTTGTTTATCTGGATAGAGGGGATCATAACGAAGAAGTGGGCGTCGGTTTCGCCTAATTCTGACTAACGAGCAAAAAGTTGTGATCGTTTTAAGAACAGGGACTAATTTGTAAGAAAATATAATTATATCTGGGTCCCTGGCAACGTGACAGAAAACTATCGGACGAACATCTGTTTTAAAAGCATAAACGATGAACGCGTTCACTACAGAAGCTAACCTAGCGAACACTCACTAAAAAACGAAAAAAACAAGAGAAAGATCTAGATCGTTGGATCCAGATCCAAAGGCGAGGGGAGGGCGGCGGTTACCCCAGCGGCGGGTTGTCGGCGACGAGGAAAAGGACGGCGGCGGCGGCTCGGATCCACTCGGGGGCGGTGTTCCGGCGGTCGTAGAGAATGGCGGAGACGTCGGGAGGGGCGGGGCGGCGAGGCGAGGAGGATGGCGCTGTCGGCGGTGGTCCACGGCGACGGGACGGTGTGGCAGTGGCAAGCGGATCTCGCCGGTGGCGGCGGATTCCGACGAGTGCGGCGGCGGCTGCGACGCGATGCGAAGAGGAGAGGAGAGGCGGCGGCAACCTTATAGGCGGGGAGGGGCGGCGATGGCGTGGGCGAGGGGCAAGGGGAGGCGTGCCCAACGCGGTCATGGCGGCGGCGACGCCGTGCGGCAGGCGGACTGCGGCGGGAGCTCAGGGACGGGCGCGGGCGCGCTAGGCTGGGCCGCGGCCCAGCTGGGAGCTAGGCCGGCCCAGTCCACGAGAGGAGAAGATTTAAAAAAACATTTATGTTCTACAGAAAAAGAAATAAAACTAAATAAACTAAAATATAATATAGGCATATAATATATCAAAATTTGCGGAAAAAGATTTTCTACAACATGAACATTATTCTAACTCCAAATAAACTCTAGAGAAATTTAAATAAATCAAAGAGTACTACTGCTCTAATAAAATCCAATAAAAATCATTTTAAAAAATACCAAAATGATTTCAAATTTATTTCTCTCCAATTTTCTATTGTAGGGAATCATTTTACCCTAATTTCGATATATTTTATTTTTGGAGGAAAATAATTTGAATAAAACCCAAATAACTCCAATATTGAAAATAAATTCAAAAGGACTTTGAATTTGGTTCTTTTAAAACTTCCAACTCATATTTCATATATTTCGAAGAAGTCATATTATCTTCTCTCATGAAAATCATTGAGTTGCTTAAAGTTTCTGAATTTGAAATATTTCCAAATAAGATTCAAATATTTTCAAATCCCTTTTCATTTATTTTAAAAATGGAAGAAGTCATGTTATCTTCTCTCCAGGGTTTTGTGATGAAAAGAATTTGAATTAAAGGAGCTCATACAAGCCAGGTGAAAGTTTTGGGAAAGTCATTTTATTCCCTCTCATTTAACATTCAAAATGTTTCGAATTTCACTCAGTTTCACACAAACAATCTATCAAATCTATCTATTTATTATAACATTCCAAAATTTAGAATTTTGGGATGTTACAGGATATTACAAATTTATTCGACTCGAAGACAAGCTTGTAGCCATCTCTACACAGAAGAGATCCGCTAACAAGATTTGTATTGATGGAGGGGGCATGATACGTCTCCAACGTATCTACTTTTCCAAACACTTTTGCCCTTCTTTTGGACTCTAACTTGCATGATTTGAATGAAACTAACCCGGACTGACGTTGTTTTCAGCAGAACTGCCATGATGTTGTTTTATGTGTAGAAAAGAAAAGTTCTCGGAATGTCCTGGAAATCCACGGAGGCACTTTTCAGAATTAATAAGAATTTTTGGCGAAAGAATCAAGGCCAGGGGGCCCACAGGCTGTCCACGAGACAGGGGGCAGCCCCCCCTAGGGCGCGCCCTCCTATCTCGTGGGCCCCCTGGACCTCCTCCGACCTCAACTCCAACTCCATATATTCCGTCTCGGGGAGAAAAAAATCAGAGATAAAGTTTCATCGCGTTTTATGACATGGAGCCGCCGCCAAGCCCTAATCTCTCTCGGGAGGGCTGATCTGGAGTCCGTTCGGGGCTCCGGAGAGGGGGATTCGTCGTTGTCGTCATCATCAACCATCCTCCATCACCAATTTCATGATGCTCACCGCCGTGCGTGAGTAATTCCATCGTAGGCTTGCTGGACGGTGATGGGTTGGATGAGATTTACCATGTAATCAAGTTAGTTTTGTTAGGGTTTGATCCCTAGTATCCACTATGTTCTGAGATTGATGTTGCTATGACTTTGCTATGCTTAATGCTTGTCACTAGGGCCTGAGTGCCATGATTTCAGATCTGAACCTATTATGTTTTCATGAATATATGTGTGTTCTTGATCCTATCTTGCAAGTCTATAGTCACCTAATATGTGTTATGATCCGACAACCCCGAAGTGACAATAATCGGGATACTTCTCGGTGATGACCGTAGTTTGAGGAGTTCATGTATTCACTATATGCTAATGCTTTGTTCCGGTTCTCTATTAAAAGGAGGCCTTAATATCCCTTAGTTTTCGTAAGGACCCCGCTGCAACGGGAGGGTAGGACAAAAGATGTCATGCAAGTTCTTTTCCATAAGCACGTATGACTATTTACGGAATACATGCCTACATTACATTGATGAATTGGAGCTAGTTCTGTGTCACCCTATGTTATAACTATTACATGAGGAATCGCATCCGGCATAATTATCCATCACTGATCCATTGCCTGCGAGCTTTTCACATATTGTTCTTCGCTTATTTACTTTTCCGTTGCTACTGTTACAACTACTACAAAAACCCAAAAACATTTATCTTTACTTTTGCTACCGTTACCTTTATTATCATACCACTTTTGCTACTAAACACTTTGCTGCAGATACTAAGTTATCGAGGTGTGGTTGAATTGAAAATCAACTGCTAATACTCAAGAATATTCTTTGGCTCCCCTTGTGTCGAATCAATAAATTTGGGTTGAATACTTTACCCTCGAAAGCTGTTGCGATCCCCTACACTTGTGGGTTATCCAGACTGATTTATGGCGTCGTTGCAGGGGAGCATAGCTCTATTCTCTGAGTCACTTGGGATTTATATCTGTTGATCACTATGAAGAACTTGAAAGACGATCGAACTACTATTTTGCCCTCAACTACGAGGGGAGGTAAGGAATTGCCATCTAGCTCTGCACTAGATTCTCCTTCCATTATTAGTAGGCTTGCGACACCTAAACCTGCTACTGCTATGAATTCTGATATGTCGCATGTTATTGATGATGCCACTTCTGCTATGCATGATGAAACTACTTCTTTGCATGATACTACTTTGCCATTAGGTGAATTTCTTGATGAACAACTTGCTAGATTTAGGGGGGATGAAAATATTGAAGAACCTATTATTGATGATAGTGATGATGAAGGTCCCCCCAATGATTATGTATTACCTGTTGTTCCTAAGGGTTATGTTATGAATGAAACAGCTGCTATGGAAATTCTTGCTTGCAATGATAGAAATGATCTTAAGAAATTATTAGCTAAATGGAAGCAGCAGTCTCTTAATGCTAGAATGAAACCCGATCCTGCTTTTGCTACTTCACCTATCTGTGTTACTGATAAGGATTATGAATTCTCAGTTGATCCTGATATTATTACTTTAATTGAATCTGATCCTTTTTATGGCCTTGAATCTGTAACTATTGTGGCACATCTTACCAAGTTGGATGATATAGCTACCCTGTTTACTAATGATGAGAAGTCTCGCTATTTATATATCCTTAAGATATTTCCGTTCTCATTAAAGGGTGATGCTAAGACTTGGTATAATTCTCTTGCTCCTGGTTGTGTGCGTAGTCCCCAGGATATGATTTATTACTTCTCTGCTAAATATTTCCCTGCTCATAAGAAACAAGCTGCCTTGCGGGAAATATATAATTATGTGCAAATCAAAGAAGAGAGTCTCCCACAAGCTTGGGGAGGCTTCTCCGGTTACTTAATGCTTTGCCTGATCATCCTCTTAAGAAAAATGAAATACTTGATATCTTTTATAATGGACTAACCGATGCTTCCAAGGACTACTTGGATAGTTGTGTTGGTTGTGTTTTCATGGAAAGAACAGTCGACGAAGCTGAAATACTATTGAATAATATGTTGACTAATAAAAATAATTGGACTCTTACCGAGCCAGTTCCTGAAGTGATTCCTGAACCAATTGAGCCAACTCCTGAGCCTATTCCTAAACCCACTCCGAAGAAGAGAGGTGTTTTATTTCTCAGTCCTGAAGATATGCAAGAGGCAAAGAAATCAATGAAAGAAGAAGGTATTAAAGCTGAAGATGTTAAGAATTTACCTCATATTGAAGAAATACATGGTCTTAATTTACCGCCTTAAGAACCACATTGTCTTGATAACCCGACACAGGTAGTAAAGGTAAATTATCTCTATAGATATGATAAAGTTGAAATACCCTCTACTAAATTCCATAGCCCATGCTTAGATGAATTTGATGACTTTATGGCTAGACAAGAAAGTTTTAATGCTTATGTTGGTAGAGAGTTAAAGAATAATGCTTTCGAGATAGGACGCGTAGGTGATAATCTGGCTAGAGTTAAAGATGAACTTCACCGCGTTAGCAAATATGCTTCTATGGTTGCTACTCAAG
>NC_041387.1:196024775-196028378 GCF_002162155.2 Triticum dicoccoides | reverse complement strand
TAACTCCTATAAGATCGTCTGTTGATAAAATCGTAACTTCTTCCAGGGTTTCTCCTTCAGCAAGAGTGTGCTTGCTTCTTGGCAGGTCCTGGGGCCTGTGGGTTATGGCCCATCTCATCACTTGTAATCCTTGAACTCATCATCGGGGCAACCGATCATTATTCCAACATCCAGCTTCCTGGCATTCTTAAATCCATCAAATTGTATTGTCTTCCTTCCTTCTATTTGTACCAAACTAAGACGTGATTACTCCGACTCGTCATAGAGTTACAATTGCTCCATATTTCCAACATCATACCTCCTTTATATCCAATAATACTTCTTTCCTTCATGCTCTTGGGGGTATCCAACATATCGAGATAAAACTCATGCTTGTTTAGTCCGAAATCCACTCTGTGGAATATCATTATCCTTTCCACGGGTCAAATCTCCTCAGGGTACTACCACCCTTAAAATGCTCCAATCTCATCCATAGACCATATTTCTCATATCCTCGAAAATGGTCAAAATCTTTCTTCATAGAGTAACAACTCATAAAATCCAAATCAGTACCCACAATGATACCTTTATTGATTCTCCAATTACTACAATCTCCTGTATTTCCATTACAGGCCTCAACTCAACACCTCAATAATAATAAAATGTTCTCACTAGTTCTACTATACTTCTCACATACTCAACTAATTAGCACAAGCCTCCTTCTCCTTGGGACAATCCCTAGCAAAATGCCCCACTTCATTACAGCGGAAACATATCACTTCTAACAAGTCTCGAGCTTTCCTTTTTGGGCAACCGCTGAAGTAGTGATCTGACTCCTTGCACCTGAAACAGGTGATATGACTCAAGTCCTTCCTAAAATCCAATCTTATTCTCTTCCTGGACTTTTCCATTCCAATCAGGGCTTCTATTTCCTGAGGGTCATACTCTACTTCCTCTGTCGAGAATTCTATTAGATCCCCATTCAGAAAATTCTGGGAGAGGTGTCCCTCTTCTCCGCATGAATAGCAAGACTTGGTGCAGGGTTTAATTGGGTTTTCTTCGGGTGTGTCCTCCACCTCTTCCTTCATCACAGGTTCTTCTAAAATTTCCATGAGGGCTCCTCTCATTGTTTCTTTCTTCTGCTAGATGGTTCTTTGTACCATGAGGTAAATGTGACACTAAGCAGGGTAGTGGGTAGTCCCTTCACACAAGAAACAAGTAATCTGCCTAGTTGGGCATTCTTCAGTTGGGTGACTTCCTTCACAATTAGGACATTCATCCTTGTGTTTTTTATGGTTGTGTCCTATTTCTCCACAAAGCTTGCATGCACGGAGTTTCTTCATATCCTTTCCATAAGGCTTCAAATTCGGGGACACAAGATGAGACTTTAGCAAAGTCAACTTAAATTGCTTCCAAGTGGTTACTCCTTGCCATCCATTGATGTTTTGGTACATCCTCCACCAAGTAGCAGCACCTCTTTCAAAGCATTGAAGAGCATGCTGGGCCATATCCTTTCCGGCTATAGGGTTATTCTTCATGTGATCCTCCATGTTCTGAATCCATCGGTCCGTCTCCAATTGACTCATCGGTCCAGATAATATGAGCTCATCTCAATTCGTCCTCTATTGGGTCCAGGGGTTTTGGGGTGAGATAAGAGGGATAGGGAGGGATACACACAACACAAACAATAGTTTTGAAAAAGATGGATTTTATTTCTGGATGTCGGAAAAACAACAAACAAATGACAGCTCACAAACGTCGCATCTAATGTAGGTATAATAGGGGTTTGGTCTTCTAAAGGTCAATAAATCTTCAAAATCTCCAAACTCTTCAAGTCTTGTTCATGTCTTCGATGGCTTCTTTTGATCGTGCTAGACCTTCTCAAGTTCTTTTGCCAGATCATCTCTGTTGATGCGAAGTCTCTCATGACGTCCTTTAATATTTTGGAGTTGCGTTCCAAACTTCTGGGTTTTAACACCCTTGGCATGAACCATGGTCCTACTGTCCTTCAGTTCCTGAAGAATCTCCGTATCTCGAAGTTTTGCTCCTCCAGCTTGGCTACTTTCAGCTTCTGGGTCCTGAGTTCTTCATGAAATGCTTCCTTGTCAAATACGGCTTCCCGAAGGTCCATCTTAAACTTCCTGATGTAATACTCTAGATCCTGGCGATATACAAGCTAAGGTTAAAACTGCATCCTTTGCTGATAGGTGCTCCATCAGCCTTCTACCATCCAATCCTTCCATGCATCTGCATGCTTAACTCAGCACGGTGACAATAGCATAAGCGGGCGATAACATCATGGATAGTCGTGTTTCTGCTCTTGTCATTTCCATGAGCTATCATTCCATAGTTGATATCTCCTGCCTTAGGGTTTTCTTGACAAAACTTTGAGTTTTACGCTCCATGTTCCGGTCTTTCTCCGACACACCTTGATCTCGGGTATTGACAGCTTCCATAGTCTGCCAACTTCCATAAGGGGTGCCTGCCTAGGTCATACAAATCTGGAAATTCTTCAAAGCCTTCAAATTCTCCTAGTCTTCGGAGTCTTCAACCATTGTAGTTTCCATCCTTGTAATGCACGGTAAAAATCCTCTTTATTCCAAAGTGGTCTTAGTTCTCCAATATCTTGTACTTATTGGAGTGGTCTCATCAGTCGTATCTTCATGTGGTCAAAAGGGAAAAGGGTATAGTCTAACTAAAAGGGAATGTTTGAATAAGCTCGGAAGACAAGAGAGGTAAGAGATCTTTTTAAAAATAAAGTAGTAGAGAAAATATTCCCTATGGGCTTGCCAGTTTCTAGGGTCACGTCCTACAGTGAACATGTGCTCTAAACGATCTTGTAGCGACCCGACCTCAAACGGTCAAGTCTCTGTGCTTAAGTGTCATCCCTAGATCGGTATGCTGACACACACAGTACTCGAGGATTTATAATAGAGGTAAATCACATGTATAAAATAATGTAAATACTATTACCTCAATCAATAAAGCGGAAGTAACAAGATTGTGGATTCCCATCAACACCAACGGCAAAGTTGAGTGTAGAAATCGTAACCCTAACGTATCACTTACTCGTCGTAAGTAATCCTGCAACATGAGACGTTGCAGCCATGTAGGTCAGTACATTGAATGTACTGGCAAATTCACACCATAGGATAAATGATGAACGATAGCTATCACTACATGCATATTTGGCTGGTGGAAAGCTCTAAGTTTATTTTTGCATAAAGCCAGTTTTTCCCTACAACATAGGAATAAAATTTTATTTAACTACCAAGTTGGTTGAAAAATTATTGAGAAGGTTCCTCCAACTCAATCCCAATTAAAAGTTAACAACCCAACAAATTAATTAAGTAAAGTGATGAGATCAACATGATAATCCAAGAACCAGATACTCAAGATTGTCCATAACTGGGGACATGGCTAACCATGATTAGTTTATACACTCTTCAGAGGTTTGCGCACTTTCCCCACAAAACTCGACCTCCTCCGTTGAATTTCTTGCACTTCATGATGTTTGAGAAACGGATGACCGAGAAACAGTCTTTCTGAAGCATTAACTCTTTACTCTGGGTAGACAGTACCAACCTACATCCCCTACATCTGCTAGCCTACCACTGAAAGAGG
>NC_041387.1:196023786-196024567 GCF_002162155.2 Triticum dicoccoides | reverse complement strand
ACGCAACATACTCAACTATGCTAGAGCCCATAATAGCTTGCGGTTGCACACGGAAGTTTCTAGCATGAATAGTCTTATGATCCGTTTGAGCTTGGGTGGCGGTCCATAGGAAAATCACACGGAACCCCAGGATTTCCAAAAAAACATGCAACACTGGATTCCCCAGGTGCCTCAGTCCACCCAGATGTGTATTAAAGTTGCCACCTTAAGTTGAACCATTAGTTAACAATCTCACATCGGTCATGGATACGCTCAAACCCAATCCACGTCTACGAGCATAGCATAGCAATATAAGCAACGTAGAAGTAACTCCCAAGGGTTTGATAATAAACAGGTAATAGGTACTACCTCAAATACTTCCCAAAACCCACATATTAATCAGATCCTAACCATGCAATTGTTTGAGGATTTATCTAATGCAATAAAACTGGCTAGTAAAGAGATATGATCAAAGTGTGAACTTGCCTGTACTGTTCATGATGATGCTTCGCACTCAAAATTCTTGATAGTTTTACTCGTCACACTCCGTTCAATCTATCGTAAGCATGCAATGGTAACCACACATAAGCAATCACTCAAAAGAATCGAAGAAAAGAACTCGGAAAACTTTGAAAACAAGCAAACAACTCTTGCAACATAAAACAATTTCTAACAGTACCAAAATTATGCGAATTTGTCCTTATCAGAAAGTTTAGGTCAAGAGCTTCGAGTTGCAAAAAGAATCACTCGAATCGGAGTTACGAAACTCAAGTTACAATCAAACGAAGTTCAAATACTAAAC
>NC_041387.1:196019032-196023066 GCF_002162155.2 Triticum dicoccoides | reverse complement strand
GCGTGGGCGAGGGGCAAGGGGAGGCGTGCCCAACGCGGTCATGGCGGCGGCGACGCCGTGCGGCAGGCGGACTGCGGCGGGAGCTCAGGGACGGGCGCGGGCGCGCTAGGCTGGGCCGCGGCCCAGCTGGGAGCTAGGCCGGCCCAGTCCACGAGAGGAGAAGATTTAAAAAAACATTTATGTTCTACAGAAAAAGAAATAAAACTAAATAAACTAAAATATAATATAGGCATATAATATATCAAAATTTGCGGAAAAAGATTTTCTACAACATGAACATTATTCTAACTCCAAATAAACTCTAGAGAAATTTAAATAAATCAAAGAGTACTACTGCTCTAATAAAATCCAATAAAAATCATTTTAAAAAATACCAAAATGATTTCAAATTTATTTCTCTCCAATTTTCTATTGTAGGGAATCATTTTACCCTAATTTCGATATATTTTATTTTTGGAGGAAAATAATTTGAATAAAACCCAAATAACTCCAATATTGAAAATAAATTCAAAAGGACTTTGAATTTGGTTCTTTTAAAACTTCCAACTCATATTTCATATATTTCGAAGAAGTCATATTATCTTCTCTCATGAAAATCATTGAGTTGCTTAAAGTTTCTGAATTTGAAATATTTCCAAATAAGATTCAAATATTTTCAAATCCCTTTTCATTTATTTTAAAAATGGAAGAAGTCATGTTATCTTCTCTCCAGGGTTTTGTGATGAAAAGAATTTGAATTAAAGGAGCTCATACAAGCCAGGTGAAAGTTTTGGGAAAGTCATTTTATTCCCTCTCATTTAACATTCAAAATGTTTCGAATTTCACTCAGTTTCACACAAACAATCTATCAAATCTATCTATTTATTATAACATTCCAAAATTTAGAATTTTGGGATGTTACAGGATATTACAAATTTATTCGACTCGAAGACAAGCTTGTAGCCATCTCTACACAGAAGAGATCCGCTAACAAGATTTGTATTGATGGAGGGGGCATGATACGTCTCCAACGTATCTACTTTTCCAAACACTTTTGCCCTTCTTTTGGACTCTAACTTGCATGATTTGAATGAAACTAACCCGGACTGACGTTGTTTTCAGCAGAACTGCCATGATGTTGTTTTATGTGTAGAAAAGAAAAGTTCTCGGAATGTCCTGGAAATCCACGGAGGCACTTTTCAGAATTAATAAGAATTTTTGGCGAAAGAATCAAGGCCAGGGGGCCCACAGGCTGTCCACGAGACAGGGGGCAGCCCCCCCTAGGGCGCGCCCTCCTATCTCGTGGGCCCCCTGGACCTCCTCCGACCTCAACTCCAACTCCATATATTCCGTCTCGGGGAGAAAAAAATCAGAGATAAAGTTTCATCGCGTTTTATGACATGGAGCCGCCGCCAAGCCCTAATCTCTCTCGGGAGGGCTGATCTGGAGTCCGTTCGGGGCTCCGGAGAGGGGGATTCGTCGTTGTCGTCATCATCAACCATCCTCCATCACCAATTTCATGATGCTCACCGCCGTGCGTGAGTAATTCCATCGTAGGCTTGCTGGACGGTGATGGGTTGGATGAGATTTACCATGTAATCAAGTTAGTTTTGTTAGGGTTTGATCCCTAGTATCCACTATGTTCTGAGATTGATGTTGCTATGACTTTGCTATGCTTAATGCTTGTCACTAGGGCCTGAGTGCCATGATTTCAGATCTGAACCTATTATGTTTTCATGAATATATGTGTGTTCTTGATCCTATCTTGCAAGTCTATAGTCACCTAATATGTGTTATGATCCGACAACCCCGAAGTGACAATAATCGGGATACTTCTCGGTGATGACCGTAGTTTGAGGAGTTCATGTATTCACTATATGCTAATGCTTTGTTCCGGTTCTCTATTAAAAGGAGGCCTTAATATCCCTTAGTTTTCGTAAGGACCCCGCTGCAACGGGAGGGTAGGACAAAAGATGTCATGCAAGTTCTTTTCCATAAGCACGTATGACTATTTACGGAATACATGCCTACATTACATTGATGAATTGGAGCTAGTTCTGTGTCACCCTATGTTATAACTATTACATGAGGAATCGCATCCGGCATAATTATCCATCACTGATCCATTGCCTGCGAGCTTTTCACATATTGTTCTTCGCTTATTTACTTTTCCGTTGCTACTGTTACAACTACTACAAAAACCCAAAAACATTTATCTTTACTTTTGCTACCGTTACCTTTATTATCATACCACTTTTGCTACTAAACACTTTGCTGCAGATACTAAGTTATCGAGGTGTGGTTGAATTGAAAATCAACTGCTAATACTCAAGAATATTCTTTGGCTCCCCTTGTGTCGAATCAATAAATTTGGGTTGAATACTTTACCCTCGAAAGCTGTTGCGATCCCCTACACTTGTGGGTTATCCAGACTGATTTATGGCGTCGTTGCAGGGGAGCATAGCTCTATTCTCTGAGTCACTTGGGATTTATATCTGTTGATCACTATGAAGAACTTGAAAGACGATCGAACTACTATTTTGCCCTCAACTACGAGGGGAGGTAAGGAATTGCCATCTAGCTCTGCACTAGATTCTCCTTCCATTATTAGTAGGCTTGCGACACCTAAACCTGCTACTGCTATGAATTCTGATATGTCGCATGTTATTGATGATGCCACTTCTGCTATGCATGATGAAACTACTTCTTTGCATGATACTACTTTGCCATTAGGTGAATTTCTTGATGAACAACTTGCTAGATTTAGGGGGGATGAAAATATTGAAGAACCTATTATTGATGATAGTGATGATGAAGGTCCCCCCAATGATTATGTATTACCTGTTGTTCCTAAGGGTTATGTTATGAATGAAACAGCTGCTATGGAAATTCTTGCTTGCAATGATAGAAATGATCTTAAGAAATTATTAGCTAAATGGAAGCAGCAGTCTCTTAATGCTAGAATGAAACCCGATCCTGCTTTTGCTACTTCACCTATCTGTGTTACTGATAAGGATTATGAATTCTCAGTTGATCCTGATATTATTACTTTAATTGAATCTGATCCTTTTTATGGCCTTGAATCTGTAACTATTGTGGCACATCTTACCAAGTTGGATGATATAGCTACCCTGTTTACTAATGATGAGAAGTCTCGCTATTTATATATCCTTAAGATATTTCCGTTCTCATTAAAGGGTGATGCTAAGACTTGGTATAATTCTCTTGCTCCTGGTTGTGTGCGTAGTCCCCAGGATATGATTTATTACTTCTCTGCTAAATATTTCCCTGCTCATAAGAAACAAGCTGCCTTGCGGGAAATATATAATTATGTGCAAATCAAAGAAGAGAGTCTCCCACAAGCTTGGGGAGGCTTCTCCGGTTACTTAATGCTTTGCCTGATCATCCTCTTAAGAAAAATGAAATACTTGATATCTTTTATAATGGACTAACCGATGCTTCCAAGGACTACTTGGATAGTTGTGTTGGTTGTGTTTTCATGGAAAGAACAGTCGACGAAGCTGAAATACTATTGAATAATATGTTGACTAATAAAAATAATTGGACTCTTACCGAGCCAGTTCCTGAAGTGATTCCTGAACCAATTGAGCCAACTCCTGAGCCTATTCCTAAACCCACTCCGAAGAAGAGAGGTGTTTTATTTCTCAGTCCTGAAGATATGCAAGAGGCAAAGAAATCAATGAAAGAAGAAGGTATTAAAGCTGAAGATGTTAAGAATTTACCTCATATTGAAGAAATACATGGTCTTAATTTACCGCCTTAAGAACCACATTGTCTTGATAACCCGACACAGGTAGTAAAGGTAAATTATCTCTATAGATATGATAAAGTTGAAATACCCTCTACTAAATTCCATAGCCCATGCTTAGATGAATTTGATGACTTTATGGCTAGACAAGAAAGTTTTAATGCTTATGTTGGTAGAGAGTTAAAGAATAATGCTTTCGAGATAGGACGCGTAGGTGATAATCTGGCTAGAGTTAAAGATGAACTTCACCGCGTTAGCAAATATGCTTCTATGGTTGCTACTCAAG
>NC_041387.1:196015156-196018341 GCF_002162155.2 Triticum dicoccoides | reverse complement strand
ATAAGTTGACACCTACTAAAATATCTTTGCAAATGGCTGATAAATCAACTGCTATACCTGTCGGCATTTGTGAGGATGTGCCTGTTGTGGTTGCAAATGTCACTATCTTAACGGACTTTGTTATTATTGATATTCCTGAGGACGATAGTATGTTTATTATCCTTGGTAGACATTTTCTTAATACTGCAGGGGCTGTTATTGATTGCAACAAAGGCAATGTCACTTTTCATGTTAATGGTAATGAGCATACGGTGCACTTTCTGAGGAAACAATCTCAAGTTCATAGCATCAATTCTATTGAAAAAGTTCCAACTATCATTTTTGGAGGTTTTGAATTTCCTCTCCCTACTGTCAAGAAAAAGTATGATATTCTTACTGTTGGGGATTTTCATATCCCCGTTGAGGTAACTTAGTGTTATTCAAAATTTCTCCGGTTCCGTGTTATTCGGAATGAGTTTGTTAACAAGACTTGATCAACCTTGTTAGTGGATTCATTGTGATGATCACGAGATGGATGAAATTAGAAGGCACAACCTTCTGTACCCTTTTTTTTACTTTCTGTTATTTAGAATAAATAAAGCAAAAATAGTATTATCTCTCTGTTTTCTGAATTATCCGTGCATTAAAAAATAGTTTGAAAATAAAAGTGCTCCAAATGCCCTGCAAATTTAGTATGATTTTTTCTGAAATATTTGAGGATTTTAGGCACTGAAAACACTGCAGGACGGGCAAGCACCAGGCCACGAGAGAGGAGGGTGCCCGCCCCTTGTAGGGCGCGCCCCCCTGTCTCGTGGGCCCCTGGTGGATCCCCTCCAATCATGCCAGCACCACACACTTCATCTTCTACCCAAAAAAAATCCCCATCCAGCTCAAGCCCGAGTTCTAGCTCGTTTTGCTGCGATTTTCGATCTCTTAGCTCAAAGCTCCATTCACAAAACTGCTTTGGGAGATTGTTGCTTGGTATGTGACTCCTCCATTGGTCCAATTAGTTTTTGTTCTAGTGCTTTATTCATTGCAAATTTTTGCTGCATAGGTGACCATATTCTTGAGCTTGCATGTTAAATTTTTGAGGTCCCAAGCAATTCCAATGCATGATATAGGCTCTAGGCACTTGTAGGAGTAGTTGCTATCAATCTTGTGTAGTTTTATCCACTTTTATTTTGAAGTTACTAAAATTTCAGAAATTTTCAGAAAATGTTAAGGAGGTTCTTTAAAGGCTCTTCTAGCCTAAGCTCTAAGGAAAAACAAGACAAAGAGAAGGAAAAGCCCAAGTATAATCTTCCTCGCTTAGCGGGGGTCATGTGAATGGCGGTGTGAGGATTTCTTGAAAGAAGCTGGAATTCATGAAGACTTTTATGCTTTAATCGGGACTACAGGCCTCACCAGTTTCATGAACGACCTAATCATACATCAGACATCAGAACCATGAAACTACTTATTCAATCACACCAATAATTTTCCCATTAACTGTCTTTCAGTCTTCCTACTAATGCCGAATCGCTTATCCCAAAAGCACAGGTTGTAAAAGTCATAGGCTTCTCCCGAAGTATCAAAACTCGTCCCCAATGTCAGCACTATGACATTGTCCCCTGGATTTTCCGAGAAACCTCGAATTATCTTCGGCAGCACCTGTCCTCACCCTGCAGTCAATGTCACACGTGTAAATAATTGTAGTTCTCCAAAATATTTAAAACTGCTACACTCAAGTATCACATAATGCGCCTATTCGAGCATGATCAAGCTGTGTTGTTAGATTCCAACATCGAAACTGGTCGCCTTATGGCAGCATTGCACCAAACTTGTTTTCCCCCTGAGCTATGTCTCTTTTTTGCTTCCTGTTCTAGCATTTTTCACCTTTCCAATCCTAATGTGCCTATTCAAGCATGATCAAGCTGTGTTGTTAGATTCTAATGTTTACTTATGCTCCAGGGGTGTGTCCTCATTTTTATGAATATAGCAATCAAATTAAAATCACACCCCGTTAAAACAATCATGGTTCAATCCTAACACAGAACAGAGGACTGAATATACTTGAGCTGCAGCATTCAGGAATGCATAGACTCTGAATCTATACTACATGCGCTGACCATTTATTCAGCAGATCACATGTTCACATACATTACCAAAACCTAGCAGCCATCCATAGTCTTACTGCGAAGCCGTCAGTTCTGCAAATTTCACCAACATGGTCGGACGATGTGGTGTGTGGCTGCAGGGGGGGGACCGAGTGCAGCCGCCTCAAGAGCCCCTTCTCACCGTTGTCCTGTACGGGAGCAGCATTTAAAAGCACAATACAGATCTGAAGTAGAAGAATTTATTCTTCTGAATTCATATGGCATGGTACTGCTCTGGACAATGATGGCACATGTAGGATGACATAATTTTCAGAAATCTTTTCCATTATTAATTGTTGGCAGATGCATCCAGTCAAGTACTTTAAGAGAAGCACACACAAATGTAGTAGAAAGGAAAGAAGAAAACCTTGATGAGTCGAACGACGCAGCGACAGAAGAGATCGTACAACCTGTGAAATACACAAAAAACAAGCGGTCAGAGCACAATGACACACAGGCATGCAATGAACACTCGCCAGTCACGGAAGCAACATAATGGCCTATTTACCCGAGGCAGCAAGCAGAAGCATGTTGGGTTAGCAGCAGGACAGACGAGAAGAAGAAGCGCTGGCGACAGGAGAAAGACCAAATGGCCAAATGGCGCAGAGACCTGCTAAAGACATGTTAAATGGTTAAATGGTTAAAAACTGACATGTAAACAACAAAAACAAACTATAGCCAGTCAACAAAGCCCTTTTTTGCAAGGCCGGCATCACGGCAGCCATCACTCATGGCCTGCCTTGGAGGCACGACACGAAGGTTGCCAAAGGTCAGTGCTACCGCAGAGACCCGCTACGAAGTTTATTTTCTTATGAAAAGAGAAGTTCTAGGAAGTGTCGGCATTTCAAAACGGTTATCCATTTTCTTTCTAATGCAAGAATGTGCATTAACTATGGGTCACGCACTGAACGAAGATTAATGCATTCAACAATTTTGCATTTGTATTAGCTTATTTTCATACAGATATATGAACCCTCCAATTAGTCAATTAAATTTGACTGTACATAAACTTTCAGCTACTGAACTAAAACCGAAACAGGAGAAAGCACACACACACACACACACACACAC
>NC_041387.1:196008370-196014599 GCF_002162155.2 Triticum dicoccoides | reverse complement strand
TTTTGGTCCTAGGATGCACAACCAATAAAAAGCATTATAATTTTGTAAGGTACGAACAGCTGTACCTTGAAGCACAATCAACATGCAGGAATCATCATCTTCATAAAGTAATAAGTAATCTTGGTCATCCATGCACCGACTGTATCTTGCTTGCTAATTTCCACCTGTGTCACAAATAAGGCAATGTCATGTTCAGACTGAAGGTGAAAGAAGCACACATTCAGTTTCTAATTTAATTTAGTACTAATAAAATCTCTATGAAGAAGCAGACCAACTGCTGGAAATAAACTAGCATGGAACTAAATCAGTGTCCACAAAACCATATAGATATGCATGCTCATCAAGCATGTCATACATTTTACCAGAATGGAAGCTTAGCTAGTGCTAGTGCCCTAACTCAAGAACCTCCAGCCCACATAATAGAAATTCGTCCATCTTAGCCATGAATTCACTTAAACAGGAGACAAAATAAATGCTTTCCTCAGACACAGTACACTGAAGAAACAAAAGTATGCAGGCTGAACTGATAAGCTCTTATGACTGAACAAAGCCCATCTGCAAACATCATCATTTATGGCAAGAAAATACCTGAATAAAGCCCATCTGCAGTTATAATATCAGTCCCCAGTTTGGCACTTAACTCTTAAGGCTTTAGGTCTCTAGACACATCGATATGATGTATCCATATATATAATCATAGCAATACACTGTTGGAAGATTAAAAGATAGTTCCGACGTATTTTCCAGAATTTTATCTAGGATGAACACAGGAGCTTGAAAGGAGGGCCAATACTGGGTTTACCATGCAACATACCTGTGCACCATCAACAATGGCATAATTCGGACTTGCAGATGATCATTGGGACATGAAAAACAGATAAAAAAATGCATTGAAAGCTTTGGACCTGAAATATAGAAGATTGCCCCCTTGGTATACCCATGAGAAATACACGTAAGCATCAACCAAATGCAATCACAGTCAAGTATGATTTCTTTAATCTATTTAGTGTGCTTTTCATGTACTGTGCAAGTAGCAAGGGGCTGTTCTTCAATAAACAACATCTTATTAGCTTCAGATGACGTCCATTGACACTATACTGCTAATTTAAGTTAATTAAGTTGTGATCCTAATATTCAGGTAAAAAATCACATGGAAAGCTCAAATTGAACCGGGATTATGGATCTACATATTATGACCTACCAAGGTTACCATGACAATGCAGATAGTATGGAGGCTAATTTAAGAACGTAAACTATATATATATATATATATATATATATATATATATATAGACATTTAATGACATCAAACAATTACGGGTTGCAGTTTTAAACAAAAATACATGATGGATCATTGCATATAACTACGATTATAAAGGTACACTATGTTTTCTAACAAATGAAAAGACAACTACTCTTACTGTCTATAATTATAATTCAATTATGTGTCAATAAGAAAGCAACAATCATTGCGGATACATTTATAAGCTTCCAGTGATCCTGTGAGCATATGCTAATACTCCTTAACATAAATCTCACTTGTCATCGCCATCGTCTCTGTCTTGCTGGAATCACATCCTCTATCTGCAAACTGAAACAATAGCAACATCAAATCCCTCCTGAAGGTTTCACCCTGGACCTTCCCCCTGCTGATCTGCATAGGCATGTCATTCCGTTAACCAAGCAAACTCAACAATCAACACCATGCATGTGAACTTCTTCAGGAATGGACTATGATGCCGGGGCTGACCTCTCATAAGGTACGTAGAACATTGTACCAGTTACATTTTTTAAGGAAATAAGCTTGTTGGGAGTTAGAACTCCTTTGCAATTTTCAAGAGGTGTCCGTAGTAGACAAGATTTTCAAGCTAACTAAGTGGAAATACAAAGGATCTGAAAGAGCTGTAATGCTTTGATATATGAAATCAATGGCATCTACAGCAGTACAGCACTAGTGACATCTTTTGAGCAATATATCCACCCGTCGGCAATCTATATCTGCAGTTGAACATTTTTACTTAAATGCAAACGAGAACAAAGAAAGGTATCCATGTAGAACAGTTATCTTTCTACAACCATCCTTTCTATCTTCCAATAGAATGAGAAAACATTTTGAATTAAATTAACAATGATCTTGAAGCAAAATGCATGAAGTTGGTGTCAACCTGATGCATGTTACAGATACTGGATCCTCTCTTGTTTGGTATTCCCTCACAGCCTTACTGAACTTTCATCAAACACCTTGCAGGCATAGATAAAAGAGAATTTGCACATGTAAATAAATGAGCTGAAGAGAAAGGGCAGGAGGCAAGGGGGAAAGCTAGGTGTGGCATCTTCTGCTTTTCCATGGCCGCCTGCACCTCGGGGTTGGTAGCTGCCCTCTGACAGAGAGAGGGAGAGATGTAGAGGGATAGAGAGAGGGACTCACCAACGCGCGGAGCTTGGCAGCCAAAGCGGAAGGGAAGCCGGCTCCAATGACCTCCTCCGCCTTCTATGCTAGTCACCACCACTCCCTGCCGCGCGAGATGCAGGAGAGCGCACACCAAGAGAAAAAAGAACAACACTGAAACGGAAAGGGATCTGAGACAGGATGGAGACCTGGAGGTGGACGTTCCTGTGCAGCACCGCCGCTAGCTGTGGCGGCTTCCCTCGCCACCTGCTCATCCAGAGAGAGATGGAGCCGGGTTGAGCTGCTCCTTCCCCTTGTCCCGGCTGCTGCACTGCTAGGTGCGGAGAGAGAGAGAGGAGGAGCAGCAACAAGGATGCAGCGAGGAGGCAAAGACGGGCGACACAGATGTACCCCACCATAACTGGAGCTGCTCTTTTCCGGCACAGATCCACCGTCTGTGTGCACCTGTGGTGGTGGGGGGGATGGGTAGGAGGCCATGGAGAGGCTCTAGTGCAGAGGCCATGGCGGAGAGCGAGGAGGAGGGAGGGGCTGTGGGGATCGAGGGGAAAGGGGCTAGGGATGTGTGGCGGCTGGTGTGGATCGGGACGACCAGGGGAGAGGATGGGATTGGGTGTGGTGCGAGCACGCGGAGCGGATTGGACAAAGCGTTTTGCACGCAAAAACAAACAACCCAACCAATGAGTGCATGGCACGAGCCCACCCGTCATTGGCCAGCAAAAATAACTGCTAGGTGAAAATGGGTTTTACAGCTGTGAAGATTCAACGGTTCAAACTCGCCCGAAGGCAGATCCGACGGCCAACGAAGGCCCAATCGGGGGAGCCTCCTGGAGGTGAGTTGGCTAGCCTCTGTTTTGTTTTAAATGGCTCGCTAGCTAATTATGCTATTGATATGAGTAACTTGAGTATGGTTAGTTCGTAATATTTGCTGAAACTTGAATGCTGGCTTTTCATGATTACAACAACAAGAGCAACAGAGTTTGTAAAAGTTTTTTCTTTATCACTTTCAGTTTATCAACTGAATTGCTTGAGGACAAGCAAAGGTTTAAGCTTGGGGGAGTTGATATGTCTCCAACGTATCTACTTTTCCAAACACTTTTGCCCTTGTTTTGGACTCTAACTTGCATGATTTGAATGAAGCTAACCCGGACTGACGCTGTTTTCAGCAGAACTGCCATGATGTTGTTTTATGTGTAGAAAAGAAAAGTTCTCGGAATGTCCTGGAAATCCACAGAGGCACTTTTCAGAATTAATAAGAATTTTTGGCGAAAGAATCAAGGCCAGGGGGCCCACAGGCTATCCACGAGACAGGGGGCGCCCCTCCCTAGGGCGCGCCCTCCTATCTCGTAGGCCCCCTGGATCTCCTCCGACCTCAACTCCAACTCCATATATTCCGTCTCGTGGAGAAAAAATCAGAGAGAAAGTTTCATCGCGTTTTACGACACGGAGCCGCCGCCAAGCCCTAATCTCTCTCGGGAGGGCTGATCTGGAGTCCGTTCTGGGCTCCGGAGAGGGGCATTCATCGCCGTCGTCATCATCAACCATCCTCCATCACCAATTTTATGATGCTCACCGCCGTGCGTAAGTAATTCCAACGTAGGCTTGCTGGACGGTGATGGGTTGGATGAGATTTACCATGTAATCAAGTTAGTTTTGTTAGGGTTTGATCCTTAGTATCCACTATGTTCTGAGATTGATGTTGCTATGACTTTGCTATGCTTAATGCTTGTCACTAGGGCCCGAGTGCCATGATTTCAGATCTGAACCTATTATGTTTTCATGAATATATGTGTGTTCTTGATCCTATATTGCAAGTCTATAGTCACCTATTATGTGTTATGATCCGACGACCCCGAAGTGACAATAATCGGGATACTTCTCGGTGATGACCGTAGTTTGAGGAGTTCATGTATTCATTATATGATAATGCTTTGTTCCGGTTCTCTATTAAAAGGAGGCCTTAATATCCCTTAGTTTTCGTAAGGACCCCGCTGCAACGGGAGGGTAGGACAAAAGATGTCATGCAAGTTCTTTTCCATAAGCATGTATGACTATTTACGGAATACATGCCTACATTACATTGATGAATTGGAGCTAGTTCTGTGTCACCCTATGTTATAACTATTACATGAGGAATCGCATCCGGCATAATTATCCATCACTAATCCATTGCCTACGAGCTTTTCACATATTGTTCTTCGCTTATTTACTTTTCCGTTGTTACTGTTACAACTACTACAAAAACCCAAAAACATTTATATTTACTTTTGCTACCGTTACCTTTATTATCATACCACTTTTGCTACTAAACACTTTGCTGCAGATACTAAGTTATCCAGGTGTGGTTGAATTGACAACTCAACTGCTAATACTCAAGAATATATTTTTTTTGAGGGGTCAAAGACAGTAGGAAAGGATCCTACCGCCACATATATTATATCACTATTGTCAAAGGATCAGTTTTACATGGTTACAAGGTGGGTCAGCACAAGTAAACAGGTGTGTTAGTTACAAGTGGGTTACAAGGAAGGTAGAGATGAAGTCTACAAGGGGGGGGGGGGCTTGACCCTATGGCATAATAATTCCAGGTCCTTTTGTAGTCTAGCCCTCTAAGAGTTAAATGTGGGGGGGATGCCTCTGAAGATGATGCCATTGCGTTCTTCCCAGATGCCCCAGGCTGATAACATGAAGATTTCCATGAACAATGGCGAGGGCCAACGTTATCTCCCTCCACGGAGAAGCTGCAATTTGTTCCCATTGTCTGGCCAAGAAATATCAATTGCATTCTATCATGTTTGGCTAAATGGGCAATCACTCAAAAGCAATCACTCAAAAGAATCGAAGAAAAGAACTCGGAAAACTTTGAAAACAAGCAAACAACTCTTGCAACATAAAACAATTTCTAACAGTACCAAAATTATGTGAATTTGGCTTTATCAGAAAGTTTAGGTCAAGAGCTTCAAGTTGCAAAAAGAATCACTCAAATCGGAGTTATGAAACTCAAGTTACGATCAAACGAAGTTCAAATACTAAACGGTTTGAATTCAAATTTTAAACTTTCAAAAAATGTTTAAGTTCTTTATCTGGATAGAGGAGATCATAACGAAGAAGTGGGCGTTGGTTTCTCCTACTTCTAACTAACAAGCAAAAAGTTGTGATCGTTTTAAGAACACGGACTAATCTATAAGAAAATATAATTATATATCGGTCCCTAGCTACGTGACAGAAAACAATCGAACGAACGTCCGTTTTAAAAGCATAAACGATGAACCCGTTCACTACAGAAGCTAAGCTAGCGAACGCTCGCTAAAAAAACAAAACGAAAAAAAAGAGAGAAAGATCTGGATCGTTGGATCCATATCCAACTGCGAGGGGAGGGTGGCAGTTACCCCAGCGGCGGGTCGGTGGTGGCGAGGAAAAGGACGGCGGAGGTGACTTGGATCCACTCGGGGGCGGCGTTCTGGCGGTCGTAGAGGACGGCGGAGACATCGGGGAGGGGCAGCGCGGCAAGGCGAGGAGGATGGCGTTGTTGGCGGTGGTCCACGGCGACGGGACGGTGCGACAGCGGCAAGCGGATCTCGCCGGCGGCGGCGGATTCCGACGAGTGCGGCGGCGGCTGCGACGCGATGCGGAGAGGAGAGGAGAGGCGGCGGCGGCTTTATAGGCGGGGATGGGCGGCGATGGCGTGGGCGAGGGGCAAGGGGAGGCATGCCCGACGCGGTCACGGCGGCGGCGATGTCGTGCGGCAGGCGGACTGCGGCGGGAGCTCGGGGACGGGCGCGGGCGCGCTGGGCTGGGCCACGGCCTGGCTGGGAGCTGGGC
>NC_041387.1:195989690-196006626 GCF_002162155.2 Triticum dicoccoides | reverse complement strand
TAACTCCTATAAGATCGTCTGTTGATAAAATCGTAACTTCTTCCAGGGTTTCTCCTTCAGCAAGAGTGTGCTTGCTTCTTGGCAGGTCCTGGGGCCTGTGGGTTATGGCCCATCTCATCACTTGTAATCCTTGAACTCATCATCGGGGCAACCGATCATTATTCCAACATCCAGCTTCCTGGCATTCTTAAATCCATCAAATTGTATTGTCTTCCTTCCTTCTATTTGTACCAAACTAAGACGTGATTACTCCGACTCGTCATAGAGTTACAATTGCTCCATATTTCCAACATCATACCTCCTTTATATCCAATAATACTTCTTTCCTTCATGCTCTTGGGGGTATCCAACATATCGAGATAAAACTCATGCTTGTTTAGTCCGAAATCCACTCTGTGGAATATCATTATCCTTTCCACGGGTCAAATCTCCTCAGGGTACTACCACCCTTAAAATGCTCCAATCTCATCCATAGACCATATTTCTCATATCCTCGAAAATGGTCAAAATCTTTCTTCATAGAGTAACAACTCATAAAATCCAAATCAGTACCCACAATGATACCTTTATTGATTCTCCAATTACTACAATCTCCTGTATTTCCATTACAGGCCTCAACTCAACACCTCAATAATAATAAAATGTTCTCACTAGTTCTACTATACTTCTCACATACTCAACTAATTAGCACAAGCCTCCTTCTCCTTGGGACAATCCCTGGCAAAATGCCCCACTTCATTACAGCGGAAACATATCACTTCTAACAAGTCTCGAGCTTTCCTTTTTGGGCAACCGCTGAAGTAGTGATCTGACTCCTTGCACCTGAAACAGGTGATATGACTCAAGTCCTTCCTAAAATCCAATCTTATTCTCTTCCTGGACTTTTCCATTCCAATCAGGGCTTCTATTTCCTGAGGGTCATACTCTACTTCCTCTATCGGGAATTCTATTAGATCCCCATTCAGAAAATTCTAGGAGAGGTGTCCCTCTTCTCCGCATGAATAGCAAGACTTGGTGCAGGGTTTAATTGGGTTTTCTTCGGGTGTGTCCTCCACCTCTTCCTTCATCACAGGTTCTTCTAAAATTTCCATGAGGGCTCCTCTCATTGTTTCTTTCTTCTGCTAGATGGTTCTTTGTACCATGAGGTAAATGTGACACTGAGCAGGGTAGTGGGTAGTCCCTTCACACAAGAAACAAGTAATCTGCCTAGTTGGGCATTCTTCAGTTGGGTGACTTCCTTCACAATTAGGACATTCATCCTTGTGTTTTTTATGGTTGTGTCCTATTTCTCCACAAAGCTTGCATGCACGGAGTTTCTTCATATCCTTTCCATAAGGCTTCAAATTCGGGGACACAAGATGAGACTTTAGCAAAGTCAACTTAAATTGCTTCCAAGTGGTTACTCCTTGCCATCCATTGATGTTTTGGTACATCCTCCACCAAGTAGCAGCACCTCTTTCAAAGCATTGAAGAGCATGCTGGGCCATATCCTTTCCGGCTATAGGGTTATTCTTCATGTGATCCTCCATGTTCTGAATCCATCGGTCCGTCTCCAATTGACTCATCGGTCCAGATAATATGAGCTCATCTCAATTCGTCCTCTATTGGGTCCAGGGGTTTTGGGGTGAGATAAGAGGGATAGGGAGGGATACACACAACACAAACAATAGTTTTGAAAAAGATGGATTTTATTTCTGGATGTCGGAAAAACAACAAACAAATGACAGCTCACAAACGTCGCATCTAATGTAGGTATAATAGGGGTTTGGTCTTCTAAAGGTCAATAAATCTTCAAAATCTCCAAACTCTTCAAGTCTTGTTCATGTCTTCGATGGCTTCTTTTGATCGTGCTAGACCTTCTCAAGTTCTTTTGCCAGATCATCTCTGTTGATGCGAAGTCTCTCATGACGTCCTTTAATATTTTGGAGTTGCGTTCCAAACTTCTGGGTTTTAACACCCTTGGCATGAACCATGGTCCTACTGTCCTTCAGTTCCTGAAGAATCTCCGTATCTCGAAGTTTTGCTCCTCCAGCTTGGCTACTTTCAGCTTCTGGGTCCTGAGTTCTTCATGAAATGCTTCCTTGTCAAATACGGCTTCCCGAAGGTCCATCTTAAACTTCCTGATGTAATACTCTAGATCCTGGCGATATACAAGCTAAGGTTAAAACTGCATCCTTTGCTGATAGGTGCTCCATCAGCCTTCTACCATCCAATCCTTCCATGCATCTGCATGCTTAACTCAGCACGGTGACAATAGCATAAGCGGGCGATAACATCATGGATAGTCGTGTTTCTGCTCTTGTCATTTCCATGAGCTATCATTCCATAGTTGATATCTCCTGCCTTAGGGTTTTCTTGACAAAACTTTGAGTTTTACGCTCCATGTTCCGGTCTTTCTCCGACACACCTTGATCTCGGGTATTGACAGCTTCCATAGTCTGCCAACTTCCATAAGGGGTGCCTGCCTAGGTCATACAAATCTGGAAATTCTTCAAAGCCTTCAAATTCTCCTAGTCTTCGGAGTCTTCAACCATTGTAGTTTCCATCCTTGTAATGCACGGTAAAAATCCTCTTTATTCCAAAGTGGTCTTAGTTCTCCAATATCTTGTACTTATTGGAGTGGTCTCATCAGTCGTATCTTCATGTGGTCAAAAGGGAAAAGGGTATAGTCTAACTAAAAGGGAATGTTTGAATAAGCTCGGAAGACAAGAGAGGTAAGAGATCTTTTTAAAAATAAAGTAGTAGAGAAAATATTCCCTATGGGCTTGCCAGTTTCTAGGGTCACGTCCTACAGTGAACATGTGCTCTAAACGATCTTGTAGCGACCCGACCTCAAACGGTCAAGTCTCTGTGCTTAAGTGTCATCCCTAGATCGGTATGCTGACACACACAGTACTCGAGGATTTATAATAGAGGTAAATCACATGTATAAAATAATGTAAATACTATTACCTCAATCAATAAAGCGGAAGTAACAAGATTGTGGATTCCCATCAACACCAACGGCAAAGTTGAGTGTAGAAATCGTAACCCTAACGTATCACTTACTCGTCGTAAGTAATCCTGCAACATGAGACGTTGCAGCCATGTAGGTCAGTACATTGAATGTACTGGCAAATTCACACCATAGGATAAATGATGAACGATAGCTATCACTACATGCATATTTGGCTGGTGGAAAGCTCTAAGTTTATTTTTGCATAAAGCCAGTTTTTCCCTACAACATAGGAATAAAATTTTATTTAACTACCAAGTTGGTTGAAAAATTATTGAGAAGGTTCCTCCAACTCAATCCCAATTAAAAGTTAACAACCCAACAAATTAATTAAGTAAAGTGATGAGATCAACATGATAATCCAAGAACCAGATACTCAAGATTGTCCATAACTGGGGACATGGCTAACCATGATTAGTTTATACACTCTTCAGAGGTTTGCGCACTTTCCCCACAAAACTCGACCTCCTCCGTTGAATTTCTTGCACTTCATGATGTTTGAGAAACGGATGACCGAGAAACAGTCTTTCTGAAGCATTAACTCTTTACTCTGGGTAGACAGTACCAACCTACATCCCCTACATCTGCTAGCCTACCACTGAAAGAGGTCACGCAACATACTCAACTATGCTAGAGCCCATAATAGCTTGCGGTTGCACACGGAAGTTTCTAGCATGAATAGTCTTATGATCCGTTTGAGCTTGGGTGGCGGTCCATAGGAAAATCACACGGAACCCCAGGATTTCCAAAAAAACATGCAACACTGGATTCCCCAGGTGCCTCAGTCCACCCAGATGTGTATTAAAGTTGCCACCTTAAGTTGAACCATTAGTTAACAATCTCACATCGGTCATGGATACGCTCAAACCCAATCCACGTCTACGAGCATAGCATAGCAATATAAGCAACGTAGAAGTAACTCCCAAGGGTTTGATAATAAACAGGTAATAGGTACTACCTCAAATACTTCCCAAAACCCACATATTAATCAGATCCTAACCATGCAATTGTTTGAGGATTTATCTAATGCAATAAAACTGGCTAGTAAAGAGATATGATCAAAGTGTGAACTTGCCTGTACTGTTCATGATGATGCTTCGCACTCAAAATTCTTGATAGTTTTACTCGTCACACTCCGTTCAATCTATCGTAAGCATGCAATGGTAACCACACATAAGCAATCACTCAAAAGAATCGAAGAAAAGAACTCGGAAAACTTTGAAAACAAGCAAACAACTCTTGCAACATAAAACAATTTCTAACAGTACCAAAATTATGCGAATTTGTCCTTATCAGAAAGTTTAGGTCAAGAGCTTCGAGTTGCAAAAAGAATCACTCGAATCGGAGTTACGAAACTCAAGTTACAATCAAACGAAGTTCAAATACTAAACGGTTTGAATTCAAATTTTTAACTTTCAAAAATATGTTTAAGTTGTTTATCTGGATAGAGGGGATCATAACGAAGAAGTGGGCGTCGGTTTCGCCTAATTCTGACTAACGAGCAAAAAGTTGTGATCGTTTTAAGAACAGGGACTAATTTGTAAGAAAATATAATTATATCTAGGTCCCTGGCAACGTGACAGAAAACTATCGGACGAACATCTGTTTTAAAAGCATAAACGATGAACGCGTTCACTACAGAAGCTAACCTAGCGAACACTCACTAAAAAACGAAAAAAAACAAGAGAAAGATCTAGATCGTTGGATCCAGATCCAAAGGCGAGGGGAGGGCGGCGGTTACCCCAGCGGCGGGTTGTCGGCGACGAGGAAAAGGACGGCGGCGGCGGGTCGGATCCACTCGGGGGCGGTGTTCCGGCGGTCGTAGAGAATGGCGGAGACGTCGGGAGGGGCGGGGCGGCGAGGCGAGGAGGATGGCGCTGTCGGCGGTGGTCCACGGCGACGGGACGGTGTGGCAGTGGCAAGCGGATCTCGCCGGTGGCGGCGGATTCCGACGAGTGCGGCGGCGGCTGCGACGCGATGCAAAGAGGAGAGGAGAGGCGGCGGCAACCTTATAGGCGGGGAGGGGCGGCGATAGCGTGGGCGAGGGGCAAGGGGAGGCGTGCCCAACGCGGTCATGGCGGCGGCGACGCCGTGCGGCAGGCGGACTGCGGCGGGAGCTCAGGGACGGGCGCGGGCGCGCTAGGCTGGGCCGCGGCCCAGCTGGGAGCTAGGCCGGCCCAGTCCACGAGAGGAGAAGATTTAAAAAAACATTTATGTTCTACAGAAAAAGAAATAAAACTAAATAAACTAAAATATAATATAGGCATATAATATATCAAAATTTGCGGAAAAAGATTTTCTACAACATGAACATTATTCTAACTCCAAATAAACTCTAGAGAAATTTAAATAAATCAAAGAGTACTACTGCTCTAATAAAATCCAATAAAAATCATTTTAAAAAATACCAAAATGATTTCAAATTTATTTCTCTCCAATTTTCTATTGTAGGGAATCATTTTACCCTAATTTCGATATATTTTATTTTTGGAGGAAAATAATTTGAATAAAACCCAAATAACTCCAATATTGAAAATAAATTCAAAAGGACTTTGAATTTGGTTCTTTTAAAACTTCCAACTCATATTTCATATATTTCGAAGAAGTCATATTATCTTCTCTCATGAAAATCATTGAGTTGCTTAAAGTTTCTGAATTTGAAATATTTCCAAATAAGATTCAAATATTTTCAAATCCCTTTTCATTTATTTTAAAAATGGAAGAAGTCATGTTATCTTCTCTCCAGGGTTTTGTGATGAAAAGAATTTGAATTAAAGGAGCTCATACAAGCCAGGTGAAAGTTTTGGGAAAGTCATTTTATTCCCTCTCATTTAACATTCAAAATGTTTCGAATTTCACTCAGTTTCACACAAACAATCTATCAAATCTATCTATTTATTATAACATTCCAAAATTTAGAATTTTGGGATGTTACAGGATATTACAAATTTATTCGACTCGAAGACAAGCTTGTAGCCATCTCTACACAGAAGAGATCCGCTAACAAGATTTGTATTGATGGAGGGGGCATGATACGTCTCCAACGTATCTACTTTTCCAAACACTTTTGCCCTTCTTTTGGACTCTAACTTGCATGATTTGAATGAAACTAACCCGGACTGACGTTGTTTTCAGCAGAACTGCCATGATGTTGTTTTATGTGTAGAAAAGAAAAGTTCTCGGAATGTCCTGGAAATCCACGGAGGCACTTTTCAGAATTAATAAGAATTTTTGGCGAAAGAATCAAGGCCAGGGGGCCCACAGGCTGTCCACGAGACAGGGGGCAGCCCCCCCTAGGGCGCGCCCTCCTATCTCGTGGGCCCCCTGGACCTCCTCCGACCTCAACTCCAACTCCATATATTCCGTCTCGGGGAGAAAAAAATCAGAGATAAAGTTTCATCGCGTTTTATGACATGGAGCCGCCGCCAAGCCCTAATCTCTCTCGGGAGGGCTGATCTGGAGTCCGTTCGGGGCTCCGGAGAGGGGGATTCGTCGTTGTCGTCATCATCAACCATCCTCCATCACCAATTTCATGATGCTCACCGCCGTGCGTGAGTAATTCCATCGTAGGCTTGCTGGACGGTGATGGGTTGGATGAGATTTACCATGTAATCAAGTTAGTTTTGTTAGGGTTTGATCCCTAGTATCCACTATGTTCTGAGATTGATGTTGCTATGACTTTGCTATGCTTAATGCTTGTCACTAGGGCCTGAGTGCCATGATTTCAGATCTGAACCTATTATGTTTTCATGAATATATGTGTGTTCTTGATCCTATCTTGCAAGTCTATAGTCACCTAATATGTGTTATGATCCGACAACCCCGAAGTGACAATAATCGGGATACTTCTCGGTGATGACCGTAGTTTGAGGAGTTCATGTATTCACTATATGCTAATGCTTTGTTCCGGTTCTCTATTAAAAGGAGGCCTTAATATCCCTTAGTTTTCGTAAGGACCCCGCTGCAACGGGAGGGTAGGACAAAAGATGTCATGCAAGTTCTTTTCCATAAGCACGTATGACTATTTACGGAATACATGCCTACATTACATTGATGAATTGGAGCTAGTTCTGTGTCACCCTATGTTATAACTATTACATGAGGAATCGCATCCGGCATAATTATCCATCACTGATCCATTGCCTGCGAGCTTTTCACATATTGTTCTTCGCTTATTTACTTTTCCGTTGCTACTGTTACAACTACTACAAAAACCCAAAAACATTTATCTTTACTTTTGCTACCGTTACCTTTATTATCATACCACTTTTGCTACTAAACACTTTGCTGCAGATACTAAGTTATCGAGGTGTGGTTGAATTGAAAATCAACTGCTAATACTCAAGAATATTCTTTGGCTCCCCTTGTGTCGAATCAATAAATTTGGGTTGAATACTTTACCCTCGAAAGCTGTTGCGATCCCCTACACTTGTGGGTTATCCAGACTGATTTATGGCGTCGTTGCAGGGGAGCATAGCTCTATTCTCTGAGTCACTTGGGATTTATATCTGTTGATCACTATGAAGAACTTGAAAGACGATCGAACTACTATTTTGCCCTCAACTACGAGGGGAGGTAAGGAATTGCCATCTAGCTCTGCACTAGATTCTCCTTCCATTATTAGTAGGCTTGCGACACCTAAACCTGCTACTGCTATGAATTCTGATATGTCGCATGTTATTGATGATGCCACTTCTGCTATGCATGATGAAACTACTTCTTTGCATGATACTACTTTGCCATTAGGTGAATTTCTTGATGAACAACTTGCTAGATTTAGGGGGGATGAAAATATTGAAGAACCTATTATTGATGATAGTGATGATGAAGGTCCCCCCAATGATTATGTATTACCTGTTGTTCCTAAGGGTTATGTTATGAATGAAACAGCTGCTATGGAAATTCTTGCTTGCAATGATAGAAATGATCTTAAGAAATTATTAGCTAAATGGAAGCAGCAGTCTCTTAATGCTAGAATGAAACCCGATCCTGCTTTTGCTACTTCACCTATCTGTGTTACTGATAAGGATTATGAATTCTCAGTTGATCCTGATATTATTACTTTAATTGAATCTGATCCTTTTTATGGCCTTGAATCTGTAACTATTGTGGCACATCTTACCAAGTTGGATGATATAGCTACCCTGTTTACTAATGATGAGAAGTCTCGCTATTTATATATCCTTAAGATATTTCCGTTCTCATTAAAGGGTGATGCTAAGACTTGGTATAATTCTCTTGCTCCTGGTTGTGTGCGTAGTCCCCAGGATATGATTTATTACTTCTCTGCTAAATATTTCCCTGCTCATAAGAAACAAGCTGCCTTGCGGGAAATATATAATTATGTGCAAATCAAAGAAGAGAGTCTCCCACAAGCTTGGGGAGGCTTCTCCGGTTACTTAATGCTTTGCCTGATCATCCTCTTAAGAAAAATGAAATACTTGATATCTTTTATAATGGACTAACCGATGCTTCCAAGGACTACTTGGATAGTTGTGTTGGTTGTGTTTTCATGGAAAGAACAGTCGACGAAGCTGAAATACTATTGAATAATATGTTGACTAATAAAAATAATTGGACTCTTACCGAGCCAGTTCCTGAAGTGATTCCTGAACCAATTGAGCCAACTCCTGAGCCTATTCCTAAACCCACTCCGAAGAAGAGAGGTGTTTTATTTCTCAGTCCTGAAGATATGCAAGAGGCAAAGAAATCAATGAAAGAAGAAGGTATTAAAGCTGAAGATGTTAAGAATTTACCTCATATTGAAGAAATACATGGTCTTAATTTACCGCCTTAAGAACCACATTGTCTTGATAACCCGACACAGGTAGTAAAGGTAAATTATCTCTATAGATATGATAAAGTTGAAATACCCTCTACTAAATTCCATAGCCCATGCTTAGATGAATTTGATGACTTTATGGCTAGACAAGAAAGTTTTAATGCTTATGTTGGTAGAGAGTTAAAGAATAATGCTTTCGAGATAGGACGCGTAGGTGATAATCTGGCTAGAGTTAAAGATGAACTTCACCGCGTTAGCAAATATGCTTCTATGGTTGCTACTCAAGCTGAGCAAGTACTTAAAGCTCAAAATGATTTGCTTGATGAATTGAATAATAAAAATGACTTTGCTGTTAGAGTGGCTACTAGAACTGGTAGAATGACTCAGGAACCTTTGTATCCTGAAGGCTACCATAAGAGAATCGAGCAAGATTCTCAGAGAAATAATTTAGTTCTTCTAAAAAGAAGAAGAAGAAGAAAAACGATAGGACTTTGCATGCTTCTAGTGAACCCACTATAGACACACCTGAGAATCCCAATGATATTTCTATTTCTGATGCTGAAACACAATCAGGTGATGAACATGAACCTAGTGGTAATGTTAATGATAATGTTCATGTTGATGCTCAACCTAGCAAAAATAATGATGTAGAGATTGAACCTGTTGTTGATCTTGATAACCCACAATCAAAGAATCAACGTTATGATAAGAAAGATTTTGTTGCTAGGAAGCACGGTAAAGAAAGAGAACCATGGGTTCAGAAACCCATTCCCTTTCCTCCTAAACCATTCAAGTCAAAGGATGATGAGGATTTTGAGCGCTTTGCTGAAATGATTAGACATACTTTCTTACGTATGCGCTTAACTAATATGCTTAAAGTAAATCCTTATGGTAAGTATATGAAGGATATCATTACAAGTAAAAGAAAGATACCGGAAGCTGAAATTTCCACCATGCTTGCTAATTACACTTTTAAGGGTGGAATACCAAAGAAACTTGGAGATCCGGGTGTTCTAACTATACCATGTTCCATTAAAAGAAACTATGTTAGAACTGCTTTATGTGATCTTGGAGCCGGTGTTAGTGTTATGCCTCTCTCTTTATATCATAGACTTGAATTGGATAAGTTGACACCTACTAAAATATCTTTGCAAATGGCTGATAAATCAACTGCTATACCTGTCGGCATTTGTGAGGATGTGCCTGTTGTGGTTGCAAATGTCACTATCTTAACGGACTTTGTTATTATTGATATTCCTGAGGACGATAGTATGTTTATTATCCTTGGTAGACATTTTCTTAATACTGCAGGGGCTGTTATTGATTGCAACAAAGGCAATGTCACTTTTCATGTTAATGGTAATGAGCATACGGTGCACTTTCTGAGGAAACAATCTCAAGTTCATAGCATCAATTCTATTGAAAAAGTTCCAACTATCATTTTTGGAGGTTTTGAATTTCCTCTCCCTACTGTCAAGAAAAAGTATGATATTCTTACTGTTGGGGATTTTCATATCCCCGTTGAGGTAACTTAGTGTTATTCAAAATTTCTCCGGTTCCGTGTTATTCGGAATGAGTTTGTTAACAAGACTTGATCAACCTTGTTAGTGGATTCATTATGATGATCACGAGATGGATGAAACTAGAAGGCACAACCTTCTGTACCCTTTTTTTTACTTTCTGTTATTTAGAATAAATAAAGCAAAAATAGTATTATCTCTCTGTTTTCTGAATTATCCGTGCATTAAAAAATAGTTTGAAAATAAAAGTGCTCCAAATGCCCTGCAAATTTAGTATGATTTTTTCTGAAATATTTGAGGATTTTAGGCACTGAAAACACTGCAGGGCGGGCAAGCACCAGGCCACGAGAGAGGAGGGTGCCCGCCCCTTGTAGGGCGCGCCCCCCTGTCTCGTGGGCCCCTGGTGGATCCCCTCCAATTATGCCAGCACCACACACTTCATCTTCTACCCAAAAAAAATCCCCATCCAGCTCAAGCCCGAGTTCTAGCTCGTTTTGCTGCGATTTTCGATCTCTTAGCTCAAAGCTCCATTCGCAAAACTGCTTTGGGAGATTGTTGCTTGGTATGTGACTCCTCCATTGGTCCAATTAGTTTTTGTTCTAGTGCTTTATTCATTGCAAATTTTTGCTGCATAGGTGACCATATTCTTGAGCTTGCATGTTAAATTTTTGAGGTCCCAAGCAATTCCAATGCATGATATAGGCTCTAGGCACTTGTAGGAGTAGTTGCTATCAATCTTGTGTAGTTTTATCCACTTTTATTTTGAAGTTACTAAAATTTCAGAAATTTTCAGAAAATGTTAAGGAGGTTCTTTAAAGGCTCTTCTAGCCTAAGCTCTAAGGAAAAACAAGACAAAGAGAAGGAAAAGCCCAAGTATAATCTTCCTCGCTTAGCGGAAGTACGGTCATGTGAATGGCGGTGTGAGGATTTCTTGAAAGAAGCTGGAATTCATGAAGACTTTTATGCTTTAATCGGGACTACAGGCCTCACCAGTTTCATGAACGACCTAATCGATCAGTATCTCTTACTTACCAATACTTTCGTGCAAAACTTTTATTATTATCCTAAGAAGTCACCGTCTGCAGTATCATTTCATATATATGATGAATTCGAAGAAATGTCTTTACATCATTTTTGTGCGGTATGTAGGATACCTTATGAGGGAGAATTAGAGGAACCCCATCGTGAAGATGTGGATGGCTTCGTTAAAACTATTGTTGTAGAAGAGCCAAAGAAGGGCTCTGAGGCAAAAGTCTCTAGCATACACTTTCCTTTTTTTACGCTACTTTGCCATATTTGCTAGTAGATGCTTGATTGGTCATGGAAATAGTGGAAATTTGAGCGTTCCAGATATTATCATTCTTCAACATGCTTTGCTTGGGGACAATACTTTTAGTATGGGTGCCGTCGTTGCTAAACGGCTAGCCCTGAATCGTACAAAAGGCCCCATATTTGGAGGTATCTATGTTGCACGTCTTGCTGAACATTTTCAGATACCCATTAGGCACCTTGAGGAGGAGGAGACAAAACTACCTCCTCACATTTTAGATTACAAGAGCATGGTAGCACACAAGTTTATTGTTGACAACGAAGAGAAGATGCTTCTGTATAGACTTAGATTCAATAAGAAACACTTTTAGTTTATTATTTTGCCTGCAATTTGCTTGCAGAAAGTCGTCTTGTCACACCGGAGGCCGTGAACAACCATCTAGCCCAAGCTTTTACTCCGGAACCTGAACCTGAGCCGGAACCTGAATTGGACCCTTATCATGCATCATCTGCCGAGTGGGATCCGGAGATAACCAGCCAGTGGTATCCTGATTACACCTCCCACTATACCGGGGAGAGTAGCGGCGGTCCTTGGTATTAAACCAACTTAGGACAAAAGCCTAAGCTTGGGGGAGTACGTATTTCTCACCGACTTTACATTCATGTTCACACACTAGTTGTCGGTGCTCATACTCTTTCATTGTATTATACATGCTAGTTTAAATTTCTTTTTCTAGTTTTCTTCTTGTGTGTTCGATAAACCTTAAGAAAAAACAAAAAAAAATAATTAGTTTAATTTCCATGCTTGTAGTAGAAATTAAAATTAAAACCCAAAAAGATTTCTCGTTCTTCTTTTACTTGTTGGGAGCTTTCCCGTGTAAATAGTTTTATTTTATTTTATTTCTTTTGGGGGTCGAGAAGACTATATTGAAAATGCTTAGTGGCTCTTATATGCATGATTTTTTATTTAATTTATAGCTCATATTACTTGTCTTCTCTCTTGAGTTGAATTCTTGCAGATTCCAGCTTAGTCCAATGCACGTGCACTCTTATTATTATACACATCGTTCGATCGTGCAAGTGAAAGGCAATAATGACGATATATGATGGACTTATTGGGATGAGAAAAGCTGGTATGAACTCGACCTCTTTTGTTTTTGTAAATATGATGATCCATCGTTCCTGAGTTAGCTATTATAAAGTAAACATATTTGCAATGACATTTAGAGATTATAGTTGCTTGTGTCATGCTTGATTTGCTATGAGTTATAATGGTTTATCTTGCGTGCCAACATGCTATTAGAATGATTATGATGTGGTATGATGAGATGGTATCCTCCTTTGAATGTATTAAGTGACTCGACTTGGCACATGTTCATACATGTAGTTGAATCAAATCAACATAGCCTTCATGATATTTATGTTCATGGTAGATTATATCCTACTCATGCTTGTACTCGGTGTAAATTAATTTTAATGCATGTTTACGACTGTTGTCGCTCTCTCAGTTGGTCGCTTCCCAGTCTTTTGCTAGCCTTCACCTGTACTAAGCGGGAATACTGCTTGTGCATCCAAACTCCTTAAACCCCAAAGTTGTTCCATATGAGTCCACTATACCATCCTATATGCAGTATTTACCTGCCGTTCCAAGTAAATTTGTATGTGCCAAACTCCAAACCTTCAAATGAAATTCTGTTTTGTATGCTCGAGCAGCTCATGTTTCAACTGGGGCTGCCCATATCTTCCATGCTAGGTGGGTTATTCTCACGAGGAGTGGACTCCGCTCCTCATTCACGAGAAAGGGTCGGTAACCGGGATGCCCAGTCCCATGATCCAAAACAATCAAATCAAATCAAAATAATTAAACAAAACTCCCCCAGGGATGTTGTATGTTGGAGGCACTCGTTGTTTCGAGCAAGCCACGGATTGATGCTTGTTGATGGTTGGGGGAGTATAAACCTTTACCATTTTGTTTGGGAACTGCCTATAATGCATGTAGTATGGAAGATACAGCCATCTCATAGTTGTTGCGTTGACAGCGAAAGTATGCCGCTCAAAATGTTATTCAATCTCTATTTTAAAATCGAGCTCTGGCACCTGTACAAATCCCTGCGTCCCTCTGCGAAGGGCCTATCTATTTACTTTTATGTTGAGTCATCACCCTTCTTATTAGAAAGCACCCTCTGGAGAGCACACTGTCATTTGCATCCATTATTATTGGTTTATATTGGGTATGACTTGACTGGATCTCTTTTACCATGAATTACAATGTTTAGCCAGACCTTGATCTTCAAAGGTGCTCTGCATTTATGTTTTGCGGTCTCAGAAAGGACTAACGAGATACCATTTTGTTATATCACGTTATGATTATTTTGAGAAAGTGTTGTCATCCGAGTTTTATTATTACTAGTTGACCCGTTGCGCCAAATGGCGCAGAGACCCGCTAAAGCCATGTTATAGATGAAAATAGTTTCATTTTGCAAGGACATATTCGATATTGATAGTAGAAAGCCCATGTGTTAAACCATGTTACATTGAAAATATGTTTACCACGATGTGAAATCCGAGTTCGAAAAAAAAAACATAACATGTACTCCCTCCGTTCCTAAATATAAGTCTTTTGAGAGATTTCACTGTGGACCACATATAAAGCAAAATGAGTGAATCTACACATAAAATGCATCTATATACATCCGTATGTGGTCCATAGTGAAATATCTACAAAGACTTATATTTAGGAATGGAGGGAGTACAAACCAGCTAAGGAACCATTGTTTCAATTGCAAATATAGTTATCACGATGAGAAATCTGAGTTAAAAAAACATATTTCCATAAGATGTATAGATTAAGGATGTATTTTTTAGCAGTATTTGCACCAAACTTTTATTTCCCATGTGCACGAAACATAAAACCTATTTGCCCATCAAACAAGACGCCGTCCAGCACGTTCCTACCGGCTCGGATGATAGCAAGATATGGGCCGGCAAAGTCGAGATACGCACTGTTAGTTCAGATGCGCACATGAACAGAACTGATCGCCACCTCCGATCCACCCACTTGGTTCACCGACGACTGCCCCATGCACTTGCACACGACTGTGTACTGAAGATCATCTCTAGGAAAAACAGAGCAGCCAACCAAAAGCATGTAGTTCAAATTTTGAACTGATGGAAGTTCTCTTTGGACGGGAGCAGACACCTGCTTACACCTCTCTGTATACCAGATTTCAGGGCAAGCATCGTTAAGACTTGTTGAGCAGGCCGAAAGGAAATGTGAAGAGTCATTCAATTTCTCAACAAATTCAGACATCAGACTTCTGGACATAAGAACACCAGCAACGCCCACACAAAGCAAAGTTTTAGTGATGATTTACCCGCAATTCTCATAGACCTGACTACATAGCACTATTTTCATTTATTTGTCAAACACAATATATTTATCATGCTACGTTGCATTCAGAAAGTATAAACTACTACAGTAGTACAGTCTGGACCGCCGTGGATCCACACATACATAGAAAAATTGCATCTTAACAATTCACACACAATCTTTAATAATTCAGTACACCATAAGAGAAAATGCTCTAATCATACATCAGACATCAGAACCATGAAACTACTTATTCAATCACACCAATAATTTTCCCATTAACTGTCTTTCAGTCTTCCTACTAATGCCGAATCGCTTATCCCAAAAGCACAGGTTGTAAAAGTCATAGGCTTCTCCCGAAGTATCAAAACTCGTCCCCAATGTCAGCACTATGACATTGTCCCCTGGATTTTCCGAGAAACCTCGAATTATCTTCGGCAGCACCTGTCCTCACCCTGCAGTCAATGTCACACGTGTAAATAATTGTAGTTCTCCAAAATATTTAAAACTGCTACACTCAAGTATCACATAATGCGCCTATTCGAGCATGATCAAGCTGTGTTGTTAGATTCCAACATCGAAACTGGTCGCCTTATGGCAGCATTGCACCAAACTTGTTTTCCCCCTGAGCTATGTCTCTTTTTTGCTTCCTGTTCTAGCATTTTTCACCTTTCCAATCCTAATGTGCCTATTCAAGCATGATCAAGCTGTGTTGTTAGATTCTAATGTTTACTTATGCTCCAGGGGTGTGTCCTCATTTTTATGAATATAGCAATCAAATTAAAATCACACCCCGTTAAAACAATCATGGTTCAATCCTAACACAGAACAGAGGACTGAATATACTTGAGCTGCAGCATTCAGGAATGCATAGACTCTGAATCTATACTACATGCGCTGACCATTTATTCAGCAGATCACATATTCACATACATTACCAAAACCTAGCAGCCATCCATAGTCTTACTGCGAAGCCGTCAGTTCTGCAAATTTCACCAACATGGTCGGACGATGTGGTGTGTGGCTGCAGGGGGGGGACCGAGTGCAGCCGCCTCAAGAGCCCCTTCTCACCGTTGTCCTGTACGGGAGCAGCATTTAAAAGCACAATACAGATCTGAAGTAGAAGAATTTATTCTTCTGAATTCATATGGCATGGTACTGCTCTGGACAATGATGGCACATGTAGGATGACATAATTTTCAGAAATCTTTTCCATTATTAATTGTTGGCAGATGCATCCAGTCAAGTACTTTAAGAGAAGCACACACAAATGTAGTAGAAAGGAAAGAAGAAAACCTTGATGAGTCGAACGACGCAGCGACAGAAGAGATCGTACAACCTGTGAAATACACAAAAAACAAGCGGTCAGAGCACAATGACACACAGGCATGCAATGAACACTCGCCAGTCACGGAAGCAACATAATGGCCTATTTACCCGAGGCAGCAAGCAGAAGCATGTTGGGTTAGCAGCAGGACAGACGAGAAGAAGAAGCGCTGGCGACAGGAGAAAGACCAAATGGCCAAATGGCGCAGAGACCTGCTAAAGACATGTTAAATGGTTAAATGGTTAAAAACTGACATGTAAACAACAAAAACAAACTATAGCCAGTCAACAAAGCCCTTTTTTGCAAGGCCGGCATCACGGCAGCCATCACTCATGGCCTGCCTTGGAGGCACGACACGAAGGTTGCCAAAGGTCAGTGCTACCGCAGAGACCCGCTACGAAGTTTATTTTCTTATGAAAAGAGAAGTTCTAGGAAGTGTCGGCATTTCAAAACGGTTATCCATTTTCTTTCTAATGCAAGAATGTGCATTAACTATGGGTCACGCACTGAACGAAGATTAATGCATTCAACAATTTTGCATTTGTATTAGCTTATTTTCATACAGATATATGAACCCTCCAATTAGTCAATTAAATTTGACTGTACATAAACTTTCAGCTACTGAACTAAAACCGAAACAGGAGAAAGCACACACACACACACACACACACAC
>NC_041387.1:195983919-195989058 GCF_002162155.2 Triticum dicoccoides | reverse complement strand
TTTTGGTCCTAGGATGCACAACCAATAAAAAGCATTATAATTTTGTAAGGTACGAACAGCTGTACCTTGAAGCACAATCAACATGCAGGAATCATCATCTTCATAAAGTAATAAGTAATCTTGGTCATCCATGCACCGACTGTATCTTGCTTGCTAATTTCCACCTGTGTCACAAATAAGGCAATGTCATGTTCAGACTGAAGGTGAAAGAAGCACACATTCAGTTTCTAATTTAATTTAGTACTAATAAAATCTCTATGAAGAAGCAGACCAACTGCTGGAAATAAACTAGCATGGAACTAAATCAGTGTCCACAAAACCATATAGATATGCATGCTCATCAAGCATGTCATACATTTTACCAGAATGGAAGCTTAGCTAGTGCTAGTGCCCTAACTCAAGAACCTCCAGCCCACATAATAGAAATTCGTCCATCTTAGCCATGAATTCACTTAAACAGGAGACAAAATAAATGCTTTCCTCAGACACAGTACACTGAAGAAACAAAAGTATGCAGGCTGAACTGATAAGCTCTTATGACTGAACAAAGCCCATCTGCAAACATCATCATTTATGGCAAGAAAATACCTGAATAAAGCCCATCTGCAGTTATAATATCAGTCCCCAGTTTGGCACTTAACTCTTAAGGCTTTAGGTCTCTAGACACATCGATATGATGTATCCATATATATAATCATAGCAATACACTGTTGGAAGATTAAAAGATAGTTCCGACGTATTTTCCAGAATTTTATCTAGGATGAACACAGGAGCTTGAAAGGAGGGCCAATACTGGGTTTACCATGCAACATACCTGTGCACCATCAACAATGGCATAATTCGGACTTGCAGATGATCATTGGGACATGAAAAACAGATAAAAAAATGCATTGAAAGCTTTGGACCTGAAATATAGAAGATTGCCCCCTTGGTATACCCATGAGAAATACACGTAAGCATCAACCAAATGCAATCACAGTCAAGTATGATTTCTTTAATCTATTTAGTGTGCTTTTCATGTACTGTGCAAGTAGCAAGGGGCTGTTCTTCAATAAACAACATCTTATTAGCTTCAGATGACGTCCATTGACACTATACTGCTAATTTAAGTTAATTAAGTTGTGATCCTAATATTCAGGTAAAAAATCACATGGAAAGCTCAAATTGAACCGGGATTATGGATCTACATATTATGACCTACCAAGGTTACCATGACAATGCAGATAGTATGGAGGCTAATTTAAGAACGTAAACTATATATATATATATATATATATATATATATATATATAGACATTTAATGACATCAAACAATTACGGGTTGCAGTTTTAAACAAAAATACATGATGGATCATTGCATATAACTACGATTATAAAGGTACACTATGTTTTCTAACAAATGAAAAGACAACTACTCTTACTGTCTATAATTATAATTCAATTATGTGTCAATAAGAAAGCAACAATCATTGCGGATACATTTATAAGCTTCCAGTGATCCTGTGAGCATATGCTAATACTCCTTAACATAAATCTCACTTGTCATCGCCATCGTCTCTGTCTTGCTGGAATCACATCCTCTATCTGCAAACTGAAACAATAGCAACATCAAATCCCTCCTGAAGGTTTCACCCTGGACCTTCCCCCTGCTGATCTGCATAGGCATGTCATTCCGTTAACCAAGCAAACTCAACAATCAACACCATGCATGTGAACTTCTTCAGGAATGGACTATGATGCCGGGGCTGACCTCTCATAAGGTACGTAGAACATTGTACCAGTTACATTTTTTAAGGAAATAAGCTTGTTGGGAGTTAGAACTCCTTTGCAATTTTCAAGAGGTGTCCGTAGTAGACAAGATTTTCAAGCTAACTAAGTGGAAATACAAAGGATCTGAAAGAGCTGTAATGCTTTGATATATGAAATCAATGGCATCTACAGCAGTACAGCACTAGTGACATCTTTTGAGCAATATATCCACCCGCCGGCAATCTATATCTGCAGTTGAACATTTTTACTTAAATGCAAACGAGAACAAAGAAAGGTATCCAAGTAGAACAGTTATCTTTCTACAACCATCCTTTCTATCTTCCAATAGAATGAGAAAACATTTTGAATTAAATTAACAATGATCTTGAAGCAAAATGCATGAAGTTGGTGTCAACCTGATGCATGTTACAGATACTGGATCCTCTCTTGTTTGGTATTCCCTCACAGCCTTACTGAACTTTCATCAAACACCTTGCAGGCATAGATAAAAGAGAATTTGCACATGTAAATAAATGAGCTGAAGAGAAAGGGCAGGAGGCAAGGGGGAAAGCTAGGTGTGGCATCTTCTGCTTTTCCATGGCCGCCTGCACCTCGGGGTTGGTAGCTGCCCTCTGACAGAGAGAGGGAGAGATGTAGAGGGATAGAGAGAGGGACTCACCAACGCGCGGAGCTTGGCAGCCAAAGCGGAAGGGAAGCCGGCTCCAATGACCTCCTCCGCCTTCTATGCTAGTCACCACCACTCCCTGCCGCGCGAGATGCAGGAGAGCGCACACCAAGAGAAAAAAGAACAACACTGAAACGGAAAGGGATCTGAGACAGGATGGAGACCTGGAGGTGGACGTTCCTGTGCAGCACCGCCGCTAGCTGTGGCGGCTTCCCTCGCCACCTGCTCATCCAGAGAGAGATGGAGCCGGGTTGAGCTGCTCCTTCCCCTTGTCCCGGCTGCTGCACTGCTAGGTGCGGAGAGAGAGAGAGGAGGAGCAGCAACAAGGACGCAGCGAGGAGGCAAAGACGGGCGGCACAGATGTACCCCACCATAACTGGAGCTGCTCTTCTCCGGCACAGATCCACCGTCTGTGTGCACCTGTGGTGGTGGGGGGGATGGGTAGGAGGCCATGGAGAGGCTCCTAGTGCAGAGGCCATGGCGGAGAGCGAGGAGGAGGGAGGGGCTGTGGGGATCGAGGGGAAAGGGGCTAGGGTTGTGTGGCGGCTGGTGTGGATCGGGACGACCAGGGGAGAGGATGGGATTGGGTGTGGTGCGAGCACGCGGAGCGGATTGGACAAAGCGTTTTGCACGCAAAAACAAACAACCCAACCAATGAGTGCATGGCACGAGCCCACCCGTCATTGGCCAGCAAAAATAACTGCTAGGTGAAAATGGGTTTTACAGCTGTGAAGATTCAACGGTTCAAACTCGCCCGAAGGCAGATCCGACGGCCAACGAAGGCCCAATCGGGGGAGCCTCCTGGAGGTGAGTTGGTTAGCCTCTGTTTTGTTTTAAATGGCTCGCTAGCTAATTATGCTATTGATATGAGTAACTTGAGTATGGTTAGTTCGTAATATTTGCTGAAACTTGAATGCTGGCTTTTCATGATTACAACAACAAGAGCAACAGAGTTTGTAAAAGTTTTTTCTTTATCACTTTCAGTTTATCAACTGAATTGCTTGAGGACAAGCAAAGGTTTAAGCTTGGGGGAGTTGATATGTCTCCAACGTATCTACTTTTCCAAACACTTTTGCCCTTGTTTTGGACTCTAACTTGCATGATTTGAATGAAGCTAACCCGGACTGACGCTGTTTTCAGCAGAACTGCCATGATGTTGTTTTATGTGTAGAAAAGAAAAGTTCTCGGAATGTCCTGGAAATCCACGGAGGCACTTTTCAGAATTAATAAGAATTTTTGGCGAAAGAATCAAGGCCAGGGGACCCACAGGCTATCCACGAGACAGGGGGCGCCCCTCCCTAGGGCGCGCCCTCCTATCTCGTAGGCCCCCTGGATCTCCTCCGACCTCAACTCCAACTCCATATATTCCGTCTCGTGGAGAAAAAATCAGAGAGAAAGTTTCATCGCGTTTTACGACACGGAGCCGCCGCCAAGCCCTAATCTCTCTCGGGAGGGCTGATCTGGAGTCCGTTCTGGGCTCCGGAGAGGGGCATTCATCGCCGTCGTCATCATCAACCATCCTCCATCACCAATTTTATGATGCTCACCGCCGTGCGTAAGTAATTTCAACGTAGGCTTGCTGGACGGTGATGGGTTGGATGAGATTTACCATGTAATCAAGTTAGTTTTGTTAGGGTTTGATCCTTAGTATCCACTATGTTCTGAGATTGATGTTGCTATGACTTTGCTATGCTTAATGCTTGTCACTAGGGCCCGAGTGCCATGATTTCAGATCTGAACCTATTATGTTTTCATGAATATATGTGTGTTCTTGATCCTATATTGCAAGTCTATAGTCACCTATTATGTGTTATGATCCGACGACCCCGAAGTGACAATAATCGGGATACTTCTCGGTGATGACCGTAGTTTGAGGAGTTCATGTATTCACTATATGATAATGCTTTGTTCCGGTTCTCTATTAAAAGGAGGCCTTAATATCCCTTAGTTTTCGTAAGGACCCCGCTGCAACGGGAGGGTAGGACAAAAGATGTCATGCAAGTTCTTTTCCATAAGCATGTATGACTATTTACAGAATACATGCCTACATTACATTGATGAATTGGAGCTAGTTCTGTGTCACCCTATGTTATAACTATTACATGAGGAATCGCATCCGGCATAATTATCCATCACTAATCCATTGCCTACGAGCTTTTCACATATTGTTCTTCGCTTATTTACTTTTCCGCTGTTACTGTTACAACTACTACAAAAACCCAAAAACATTTATATTTACTTTTGCTACCGTTACCTTTATTATCATACCACTTTTGCTACTAAACACTTTGCTGCAGATACTAAGTTATCCAGGTGTGGTTGAATTGACAACTCAACTGCTAATACTCAAGAATATATTTTTTTTGAGGGGTCAAAGACAGTAGGAAAGGATCCTACCGCCACATATATTATATCACTATTGTCAAAGGATCAGTTTTACATGGTTACAAGGTGGGTCAGCACAAGTAAAAAGGTGTGTTAGTTACAAGTGGGTTACAAGGAAGGTAGAGATGAAGTCTACAAGGGGGGGGGGGGCTTGACCCTATGGCATAATAATTCCAGGTCCTTTTGTAGTCTAGCCCTCTAAGAGTTAAATGTGGGGGGGATGCCTCTGAAGATGATGCCATTGCGTTCTTCCCAGATGCCCAGGCTGATAACATGAAGATTTCCATGAACAATGGCGAGGGCCAACGTTATCTCCCTCC
>NC_041387.1:195887984-195983461 GCF_002162155.2 Triticum dicoccoides | reverse complement strand
GTTTTACATGGTTACAAGGTGGGTCAGCACAAGTAAAAAGGTGTGTTAGTTACAAGTGGGTTACAAGGAAGGTAGAGATGAAGTCTACAAGGGGGGGGGGGGGCTTGACCCTATGGCATAATAATTCCAGGTCCTTTTGTAGTCTAGCCCTCTAAGAGTTAAATGTGGGGGGGATGCCTCTGAAGATGATGCCATTGCGTTCTTCCCAGATGCCCAGGCTGATAACATGAAGATTTCCATGAACAATGGCGAGGGCCAACGTTATCTCCCTCCACGGAGAAGCTGCAATTTGTTCCCATTGTCTGGCCAAGAAATATCAATTGCATTCTATCATGTTTGGCTAAATGGGCAGTTGAAGAAAAGGTGCTCCACGGTCTCTTCCACGTTGCAACTACAAATAGCACAGTTGACGTTGGTTCCAACGTTGTAGTGTCTCCTTTTGAGCATGTTTCTCGTGTTAACTCTATCAGCTAGGAGTAGCCAAGCAAAAACTTTTATTTTGGACATGCATTTAGAGTCCCAAATCCAAGCAAAGGCAGGATCGGCGGAAACATTCCTGAAATAGAATTTATAGTATCTAGCCGATGTGTATTTGCCTCCCCAGGAGTAGGTCCACTCATCAGGTTTGCCCCCGTCCAGGGTTGTGTCTGCAGTTCGGGCTTGAAGTTGTTGGAGTTCTTGCCGAGCCAGTTGTGTCAGAGGAAGGTGAAAGTCAGTGTGGATATTGGTTATCGCCAGAAACTCAGCGACAGAAGCATCTTCAAGTTTGGTGAATGAGAAAGCCCGGGGGAAAGCTTCATCGTTCAGCTGGTCGCTCCAGAGATCTTTCCAGAACAGCGCGGTGTTGCCTGCGCCAATTTGCACCGTAGAGATCCCTCTATAAATGTCACTTAAGTTCATGACTTCTCTCCACTAGAAAGAACCGCAAGCATCCGTGGCATGGGGCACTTTGTTATTGTAGTATGTATTCCATATCAGATGGACCCAAGGGATGTCATGCTTGTTGTAGAAGCTGTGCAGAAACTTTAGGAGGAGAGTTGTGTTTTGGATTTTGATATCAAGAATCCCTAGGCCTCCGTGATTTTTGGGGCGGCAGACCAGGTCCCATGCAGCAAGGGAGGTTGATTTTTCCCCCTAGTCAGTTTTCTTGCGCCACAAGCAATGCCTTCGGATCTTGTCAAGGTGTTCAATCAATTTTGGAGGGAACCTAAGTGTGCACATTGGGTATATCAGCATGGATGTTATGAGCGAATTTAGGAGAGTCAGTTTAGAACCATGATCCAGCATACACAGGGAGGAGGATAGTCTTCGTTCAGTTCTTTCCACCATTGGCATCAGATCCACCATGGTTGGCTTGGTGGTGCCCATTGGCAAGCCAAGGTAGGTGAAGGGCATTTTACCCATAGAGCATCCCCACAAATGAGCTAGTTGTTCAGCCATGTCCTCCTGAACATTGAGCGGTATGAGCAACGATTTTTGGAAATTTATTTTTAGACCAATGGAAGCAGCATAGTCCAGTAGTAGTTGCTTCATAATTTTGGCTTGGTCTGGACATGCCGGCATCAGCAAAATGGTGTCGGCGGCATATTGGACCATAGGATAATCAGTTGGTTGATTGCAAGGGATCGGGAGGTGGATCTTGCGCTGTCTGTACGCATCATTAATTGCATCTTGTAGGAGGTCGGCAGCAAGGACGAAAATTAGGGGAGAAAGTGGGTCTCCCTGACGAACGCCACGTCTGCATTGAAATTGTCGGCCCGGGACACCATTTAGAAGTACAGAAGAAGTACCTAACTCAAAAATCCTCTTGATCCAGTTGAGCCATCGGTCATCGAATCCCATTTGCTTCATGATAGCAATCATGGCAGGGTGTTCTATGGTGTCGAACGCTTTAGCGAAATCGAGCTTGAGCAGAATGATTGGGTCTCTAGATTGCTTGCACTGATATATGTACTAGAAAGGCCAAGCGAGACAATCCTGGATGGTGCGTGTGCGAAGAAAGCCATATTGGTTTCTGTGCACGATTTTTAGCACAATTTTCTGCAGTCGAGTGGCTAAGATCTTTGTTATGATCTTCAGACAAGAGTTAAGGAGCGTGATCGGTCTGAAATCATTAGCAGTCTCGGGGGAGTTGAGTTTAGGGATGAGGGTGATGAAACCAGAGTTAATGCTGGTGAGGTCAAGGTTACCAGAATAGAATTCTTCACACAGTTTGTGGAAATCATGTTTTATGATGTGCCAGCAAGATTTCAAGAATTGCCCATTGAACCTGTCAGGTCCTGGAGCTCTGTCATTGGGCATGGTTCTGACTACCTCATCGATTTCTTGATGTGTAAATGGTGTAGATAAAACCTTGAGTCCCTCAATTCTCTTGATGATATTGGGTAGATCAAATTTCATTTCTGGTGGGGAAGATTCACCCAAACGTTGCTTGTAAGTGTTAAACAGAATCGCCTCCTTGGATGTGTGGTCACTGACAGTTGTTCCATCAGGTGTTTTCAGTGTGGCTATGGAGTTCTTCCTGTAACGTTCAGTGGCGAGGGCATGAAAAAGTTTTGTGTTTTCAGTGCCAAACTTGATGTACCTGATCGTGCACCGCTTCCTCCAATACTCGTTCTGAAAACGTAAGAGCTTCAGAAGGTGGGTTTTAATGATATGCCTGAAATTAGCTTCAGGTAAGGAAAGTGGTCGCTGATCTTCAAGTTTATCGAGTTCAAGGAGGGCCTGGTTGCAATTCTGGATGAGAATCGAAAGCCTGGATATGTTTTTGCTCCAGGCTTTCAAATCATAACGAAGGTTCTTCAGTTTTTTGCAGATGGTGGCCGCAGCATTTTTGGCATGGCATGGTTTGTTCCAAGATGTGGCCACGACTTCAAGGAAGTTAGAGTGGTTAGTCCAGTAGCTCTCGAATCGAAAAATCTTGCTTTTGGGGATAGTTGTTTCAATATGTACCACACAAGGTGTGTGATCTGAGATTGGTTTCCCCAGGGTGGAAACTAATGTGTTGGGGAAAGATTGAGTCCAATGGCAAGATGAGAGAAACCAATCCAGCTGCTCGAGTAACGGATCGTCCTGCATGTTACTCCAGGTGTATGTTCGACCTTTGAGAGGTATTTCAATAAGAGCTTGCATCCGGATAATGTCATTGAACATTAGAATGTCATTTGGGTCACCCCCGGCTTATTTCTATTTGCAGGTGATCGTATAAAGTTGAAGTCACCCACTAGCAACCAATCATCAGAGTCAGTATATCCAGATCATACAACCAATCAGTGAAAACAACCCGATCATTGCCTTGGCAAGGTCCATAAATATTATATAGAGACCAAACATTGTCAGAAGCTTTAGAGGTCAGAGAAACTCCAAGAGCATGATTTTCAGAATAACAGGCTGAACCATTAAACACAGAGCCATTCCAAATAGTAATAATTCCCCCAGAAGCCCCCCGGGCGGGAACATAAGCAAATTGGTCGAAGCGTTTAGGACAAAAGGTTTTAAGGAAATCCAAATCAAAATGCATGTGCTTGGTCTCTTGCAGACAGATTACATCACAACCACAGGTCTCGATAGCATTTCTAATAGCTAGTAACTTATCGTCTGAATTTATTCCTCGGATGTTCCAGACCAGAACATTCCACTGCAGCCTGGGGGGCATGATGCTGATGCTTAAGAAGAGGACGAGGTCGAGCTCTCCTGATCAACCATACTCAAGAATATTGGCTCCCCTTGTGTCGAATCAATAAATTTGGGTTGAATACTTTACCCTCGAAAGCTGTTGCGATCCCCTACACTTGTGGGTTATCAGGGCATAATGCATGTTCTTCAGCCGCACGATCTTCCTTGAAGTAAACTTCAGGTCAATCGTGCCAACACCACGAACAGAAGCACTTGAACCATTGCCCATCAGCATGGTGGAAGTCCCTGCGGTCTGATAAGATGAAAACATGGAAATATCACCGCATACATGCACATTAGCACTCATGTCAATTAACCAATCAAGAGAATGACATACTGAAAGAATAGTGGGAAATATACCATACCAAGCATCCTTCATGTTAGTGTCTCCAATGACAACATTAGTGGTCTTGCCGCCTTTCCCAAGATGACGCTTGTCATAGAGATTAGGGCAACTAGGAGCCCAATGATCAGGATTTCCACACACATGACAAACACCTTTCTTCTTGTCATTCTTTTTCTTGAAGTTCATGTGCTGTACAGCCTTGTTCTTCCCATCAAACTTTCCTTTACCATCAAACTTGCCCTTGTTCTTGAACTTGTGGGGCTGGAAGTTTTTCTTCTGTACCAGATTGGCACTAGAACCTCCCTCAATACCTTGAGCACAGTTCTCCTTTGCTCTCGCCTTTTCTTCCACATCAAGAGTACCTATGAGATCCGAAACGGAAAACTCCTGCCTCTTATGCTTCAGTAAGGTAGCAAAGTTCCTCCACGTGGGAGGAAGCTTAGTGATGATACCTCTGGCAATAAACTTGTCCGGTAGGATACAATTGAAGTGCTCAAGTTCTCTAGCAAAGACTGCATCTCATGAGCTTGCTCAACCACGGAGCATTCTTCAGTCATCCTGTAATCATAGAATTGCTCCATGATGTACGGCTCAGTGGTAGCATCCGAGACCCCAAACTTGGCCTCGAGTGCATCCCATATATCTTTTCCATTATCAATTGACGCATAAGCATCAACTATGTTCTCACCAAGAATACTCAAAAGAGCAGTCTTAAACAGAGTATCCATTTTCTGAAAAGCTTGTGCCTGTTGAGCATCATGCTCTCTTTCAGGTTTGCCAAGAGTGGCATCATAGCAACTCATGGTTTGAAACCATAGAACGGCTCTCACGCGCCACCTCTTATAGTGGATACTCTCAAACATAGGAGGTCTCATGGAAGCAGCAAAACCACTTGGGGTAAATTGCCTATAATAAGGTTTTTGGATTGTTAGAAATATGAGAAATTTACCATATGACTTTATTGATGGAAATACTAGATAAAGCATGGCTACAATAGCAGAGATAAAGCAAGTCATGCGATCTGACAGAGAGAAGGAAAATAACATCTGCAAATATGAACTAGAACTGAACATCTCTAGAGCAGACAGTAGAGCAAGTTGCATATATGAAGTAGAGCCTAACATGTCTAGGGCAAACACTAGAACAAGGAACTGTGGCAGGACCTCTAACAGGAAAAACAAGAACATGTATGGGACAGCAGCAGGAGCAGAGGCACTTGACTTGGGGTCGACATCCTCGGTAGCCATGTTGTCGAAGAGGTAGTCATTGTTGGGGAAGTGGTCGTCGGTGTCCATGATGAACAGGTCAGTAGTCGTGCAGAGCGCTCCCCAAAAACCTTATCACCCTTCTCTCCTACAGGACTCAAAGAGGTGCGGCTTCGGAGGCCTACTGTCCTGACCTGCGGTGCATGCTGCAAGCCGGGGTGAGGAAGATCGTAATATCGTAGCAGTAGCGCAGTGTTGAGGAACCAGTGGTGAGAGGAAGAAGTAGTTCTGGTGCGTCTCTCTGAGACGAAGGGACGGAGATGAAGCGAATAGCCAGCAGCCGAAGGGCTGCACCGTTCGCATTCGAACTCCGGTATCGCAAAAATCTTTTCAGCTTTAGACATCGGCTCGGCTCATTCTTGCAACCCACGGCGCATCGTGCCAAGGCGTGGCGAGGCGGGCAGTGGAGGAGGAGCGCGTGTGGATGTCCCTCTTGTTCTCATGCTCATACAAGTGGGGAAGGAACCTCCCTTATAAGGAGGTCCAACTCCCACTAAACTAGCAATGTGGGACTAAACTTTAGTAGTATCCCTTGCCTTGCATGAATGGGCTAAGTGGGCCTCTAGGATTTATTAGGAGTTTCTGAAATAGTTATTGGGCTGTCCCAAAATAGACTAAATTCCAGCAAAAACAAGGAAACAAGCAAACTATGCATTGAAAACAGAATCTGTCAAAAACAGAACAGTCTGTAGTAATCTGTACTCAAACCATACTTCTGCTACTCCAAAATTTATGAAAAAAATTGGACCACGTGAGCACTTTGTATATTAATCTTCTGTAAAAAGAATCAACTCAAAAGCACTCTTCTATTAAAAATGAGAGCTATTTTAGTGAGCGCAAGAGTCTCTATTTTTCAGCAAGATCAAATCAACTATCACCCAACATGATCCCAAAGGCTTTACTTGGCACTTTATTGAAACAAAAGCAATAAAACTTTATTACTGCAGTAACCTAATCATGTGAACACACAAAAACAGTAGGAAAAAGTGTTGGGTTGTCTCCCAACAAGCGCTTTTCTTTAATGCCTTTTAGCTAGGCATGATGATTTCAATTATGCTCGCATAAAAGATAAAAGTTGAAACATAAAGAGAGCATCATGAATCACATGACAACCACATTTAAGTCTAACCCACTTCCTATGCATAGGGATTTTGTGAGCAAACAAGTTATGGGAGCAAGAATCAACTAACATCGGAAGGCAAAACATGCATAACTTCGAAAACTTCAACACGTAGAGAGGAAACTTGATATTATTGAGATATGTAGATGTATATGTTCCACTCTCATAATAATTTTCAGTAGCATCATGAATGAATTCAACAATATAACTATAACATAAAGCATTCTTTTCATGATCCACAAGCATAGAAATTTTATTACTCTCCACATAAGCAAATTTTATTCTCATGAATAGTAGTGGGAGCAAACTCAACGAAATAACTATCATGGGATTGAAAGTTAAAATCATGATGACAAGTTTCATGGCTATGATTATTCTTTATAAAATACATGTCATCACCATAATCATCATAGATAGGAGGCATGCTTTCATCATAGGAAATTTTCTCACAAAAACTTGGGGGACTAAAAATATCATCTTCAAACATAGCATCCCCAAGCTTATGGTTTTGCATATCATTAGCATCATGGATATTCAAAGAATTCATACTAACAACATTGCAATCATGCTCATCATTCATGCCAATCATTTTATTAAATTCTTATTCTATCAATTGAGCACAATTTTCCGAACCATCATTTTCAAGAAAGATATTATAAAGATGATCAATAATATGATGCAACCTTAATTCCATTTTTGTAGTTTTATTTTATAAACCAAACTAGTGGTAAAACAAGAAACTAAATAATTCAATTGCAAGATCCAAAGATATACCTTCAAGCACTCACCTCCCCGGCCACGGTGCCAGAAAAGAGCTTCATTTCCGGAGTGTTGAGTGTCGTTTTCCTAACCTCCTCGGCAACGGCGCCAGAAAAGAGATTGATGTCTACTACGCAACTTTATTCTTGTAGACATGTGTTGGGCCTCCAAGCGCAGAGTTTTGTAGGACAGTAGCAATTTTCCCTCAAGTGGATGACCTAAGGTTTATCAATCCGTGAGAGGTGTAGGATGAAGATGGTCTCTCTCAAATGACCCTGCAACCAAATACAAGAAATCTCTTGTGTCCCCAACACACCCATACAATGGCAAATTGAATAGGTGCACTAGTTCGGCGAAGAGATGGTGATAAAAGTGTAATACGGATAGTAGATATGAGTTTTGTAGTGCGAACAATAAAATACAGGAAGGTAGCAAATAGTAAACAGGTACAAAAATGGTGTTGCAATGCTTAAAAATGAGGCCTAGGGTCCGTACTTTCGCTAGTGCAACCTCTCAACAATGCTAACATGGTTGGATCATATGATTATCCATCAAAGTGCAATAAAGAATCACTCCCGAGTTCCTATTGGCGGAGAACAAAAGATAGGAATTGTTTGTAGGTCACGAAACCACCTCAAAGCCATTCTTTCCGTTTGATCTATTCAAGAGTTGGTAATAAAATAACACAAAGCTATTTTTTCCGTTCGATCTATCCTAGAGTTCGTACTAGAATAACACCAAAGCAAATTCATATTCATAATACTAAATCCACACGAGGAACTATAAAGAGACCCCAAAGTTTCCGTCAGAGAAAAACGTGCATCAACCCCTATGCATAGATTACCCCAATATCACCGCGGGAATCCGCGAGTTGAATGACATAACACATATCAAGTGAATCAATAAGATACCTCATTGTCACCTCAAGTATTCATATTGCAAGACATATATCATGTGTTCTCATCTCTGAATATTCAATCCGACAAGACAAAACTTTGAAGGGTAAAGATTCAATTCATCATAACACGAGTATAGAGGGAGAAACATCATATGATCCGACTATATTAACAAAGCCCATGATATAGATCAAGAAAGAGAGAGAGAGAGAGATCAAACACATAGCTACTAGTACAAACCCTCGGCCCCGAGGGTGGACTATGCTACCTCTTGAGCATGTGTTCGTTTTCCCTTGAAGAGGAAAGGGTGATGTAGAAAAGTAGCATAAATATTTCCCTCAGTTTTGAGAACGAATGTATCAATCCTGTAGGAAACGACACACAAGTCACCTAGTAGCTGCACAAACAATTAAGAACCTTGCAACCAACATGATAAAGGGGTTGTCAATCCCTTCACGGTCACTCGCAAAACTGAGATCTAATAAAGATAGTAAAGTAAATATTTTTGGTATTTTTGTTGTATAGATTGGAAAGTAAAGATTTCAATAAAAAGGAACGACGATAGAAATTGGCAAGTTGATTCAATATAATGGAAAAGAGACCCGGGGGCCATAGGTTTCACTAGTGGCTTCTCTTGAGATAGCATGTATTACGGTGGGTGAACAAATTACTGCCGAGCAATTGATAGAAGAGCGCATAATTATGAAGACATCTAAGGCAATGATCATGAACATAGGCATCACGTCCATATCAAGTAGACCGAAACGATTCTGCATCTACTACTATTACTCCACACATCGACCGCTATCCAGCATGCATCTAGAGTATTAAGTTCATAAGAATGAAGTAACGCATTAAGCAAGATGACATGATGTAGAGGTATAAACTCAAGCAATATGATATAACCCCATCTTTTTATCCTCGATGGCAACAATACAATACGCCTTGCTTCCCCTACTGTCACTGAGAAAGGACACCGCAAGATTGAACCCAAAGCTAAGCACTTCTCCCATTGCAAGAAAGATCAATCTAGTAGGCCAAACTAAACCGATAATTCAAAGAGACTTGCAAAGATATCAAATCATGCATATAAGAATTCAGAGAAGAACCAAATAATATTCATAGATAATCAAGTTCATAAATCCACAATTCATCGGATCTCGGCAAACACACCGCAAAAGAGTATTACATCGAATAGATCTCCAAGAACATCGAGGAGAATTTTGTATTGAGAATCAAAGAGAGAGAAGAAGCCATCTAGCTAATAACTTTGGACCCGAAGGTCTATGGTAAACTACTCACACTTCATCGGAGAGGCAATGGTGTTGATGTAGAAGCCCTCCATGATCGATTCCCCCTCCGGCAGATCGTTGAAAAAGGCCCCAAGATGGGATCTCACGGATACAGAAGGTTGCGGCGGTGGAAAAGTGGTTTCGTGGCTCCCCCTGATGTTTTTAGGGTATAAGAGTATATATAGGCAAAAGAAGTACGTCGGTGGAGCTACGAGGGGCCCACGAGGGTGGGGGCGCACCTACCCCCTGGCTTCCTCGTAGAGTCCCGGACTTCAACTCCAAGTCTTCTGGATTGCTTTCCGTCCAAGAAAGATCCTCGCGAAGGTTTTATTCCATTTGGACTCCACTTGATATTCCTTTTCTGTAAAACACTGAAATAGGCAAAAAAAACAGAAACTGGCACTGGGCCTCCGGTTAATATGTTAGTCCCAAAAATAATATAAAAGAGCATATTAAAACCCATTAAACATCCAAAACAGATAATATAATAGCATGGAAAAATCAAAAAATTATAGATACGTTGGAGACGCATCAAGCATCCACAAGCTTAATTCCTGCTCGTCCTCGAGTAGGTAAATGATAAAAACAGAATTTTTGTTGTGGAATGCTACCTAGCATACTTCTCAATGTAATTTTCTTTATTATGGCATGAATGTTCAAATCCGAAAGATTCAAGACAAAAGTTTAATATTGACATAAAAATAATAATACTTCAAGCATACTAACAAAGCAATCATGTCTTCACAAAATAACATGGCCAAAGAAAGCTATCCCTACAAAATCATATAGTTTGGCAGTGCTCTATCTTTATCACACAAAGTATTTAATCATGCACAACCCTGGTTTCAGCCAAGAAATTGTTTCATACTTTAGTATTTTCAAACTTTTTCAACGCAATACATGAGCGTGAGCCATGGACATAGCACTATAGGTGGAATAGAATGGTGGTTGTGAAGAAGACAAAAATAAGAAGATAGTCTCACATCGACTAGGCGTATCAACGGGCTATGGAGATGCCCATCAATAGATATCAATGTGAGTGAGTAGGGATTGCCATGCAACGGATGCACTAGAGCTATAAGTGTATGAAAGCTCAAAGGAAAACTAAGTGGGTGTGCAACCAACTTGCTTGCTCACGAAGACCTAGGGCACTTTTGAGGAAGCCCATCATTGGAATATACAAGCCAAGTTCTATAATGAAAAATTCCCACTAGTATATGAAAGTGACAACATAGGAGACTCTCTATCATGAAGATCATGGTGCTACTTTGAAGCACAAGTGTGGTAAAAGGATTGTAGCATTGTCCCTTCTCTCTTTTTATATCATATATTTTTTTATTTGGGCTTTTTTCCTTTTTTTATGGCCTCTTTTTTTAGTCCGGAGTCTCATCCTGACTTGTGGGGGAATCATAGTCTCCATCATCCTTTCCTCACATGGGACAATGCTCTAATAATGAAGATCGTCACACTTTTATTTACTTACAACTCAAGAATTACAACTCGATACTTAGAACAAAATATGGCTCTATGTGATTGCCTCCGGCGGTGTACCGGGATGTGCAATGATTCAAGAGTGACATGTATGTAAAAATTATGAATGGTGGCTTTGCCACAAATACGATGTCAACTACATGATCATGCTAGCAATATGACAATGATGGAGCGTGTCATATTAAACGGAACGATGGAAAGTTGCATGGCGATATATCTCAGAATGGCTATGGAAATGCCATAATAGGTAGGTATGGTGGCTGTTTTGAGGAAGGTATATGGTGGGTTTATGGTACCGGCGAGAGTTGCGCGGTACTAGAGAGGCTAGCAATGATGGAAGGGTGAGAGTGCGTATAATCCATGGACTCAACATTAGTCATAAAGAACCCACATACTTATTGCAAAAATCTACAAGTAATCAAACTAAAGTACTACACGCATGCTCCTAGGGGAAGGGTTGGTAGGAGTTAACCATCGCACGATCCCGACCTCCACACATAAGGAAGGCAATCAATAAATAAATCATGCTCCAACTTCACCACATAACAGTTCACCATACGTGCATGCTACGGGAATCACAAACTTTAAAACAAGTATTCTTCAAAGTCACAATTACTCAACTAGCATGTCTCTAATATCACCATCCTCATATCTCAAAACAATCATCAAGCATCAAACTTCCCATAGTACTCAACGCACTTTATATGAAAGTTTTTATTATACCCATCTTGGATGCCCATCATATTAGGACTAATTTTATAACCAAAGAAAATTACCATGCTATTCTAAAATACTCTCAAAATATTATAAGTGAAGCATGAGATATCAATAATTTCTTTAAAATAAAACCACCACCGTGCTCTAAAAAGATATAAGTGAAGCACTACGGCAAAATTATCTAGCTCAAAAGATATAGGTGAAGCACATAGAGTATTCTAATAAATTCTGATTCATGCATGTCTCTCCCAAAAGGTGTGTATAGCAAGGATGGTTGTGGTAAACTAAAAAGCAAAGACTCAAATCATACAAGATGCTCCAAGCAAAACACATATGATGTGGTGAATAAAAATATAGCCTCAAGTAGAGTTACCAATAGACGAAGACGAAAGAGGGGATGCCTTCCAGGGCATCCCCAAGCTTAGGCTTTTGGTTGTCCTTGAATTATCTTGGGGTGCCTTGGGCATCCCCAAGCTTAGGCTCTTGCCACTACTTATTCCAAAATCCATCAAATCTTTACCCAAAAACATGAAAACTTCACAACACAAAACTTCAACAGAAATTCTCATGAGCTCCGTTAGTATAAGAAAATAAACCACCACTTTAAGTACTGTAATGAACTCACTATTTATTTATATTGGTGTTAAACCTACTGTATTCCAACTTCTCTATGGTTCATACCCCCTGATACTACCCATAGATTCATCAAAATAAGCAAACAACACATGAAAAACAGAATACGTCAAAAACAGAACAGTCTGTAGAAATCTGTAACTTTAGAATACTTATGTAACTCTAGAAATTATGAAATAAATTGGTGGACGTGAGTAATTTTTCTATTAATTATCTGCAAAAAGAATCAACCTAAAATCACTCTCTAGTAAAAAATGACAGCTATTCTCGTGAGCGCAAAAGTTTTTGTTTTTACAGCAAGATCGCAAAGACTTCACCCAAGTCTTCCCAAAGGTTCTACTTGGCACAAACACTAATTAAAACATAAAACCACATATAACCAGAAGCTATATGGATTATTTATTACTAAACAGGAGGAAAAAGCAAAGAACAAAAATTAAATCGGGTTGCCTCCAAACAAGCGCTATCCTTTAACGCCCCTAGCTAGGCATAAAAACAAGAATAGATCTAGGTATTGCCATCTTCGGCATGCAATCCATAAGTAGCTCTCATAATAGATTCATAAGGTAATTTAATTTTCTTCCTAGGAAAGTGTTCCATGTCTTTCCTTAACGGAAATTGGAATCTAATATTTCCTTCTTTCACGTCAATAATTGCACCAATCATTCTAAGGAAATGTCTACCAAGAATAATAGGACATGTAGGATTGCAATCTATATCAAGAACAATGAAATCTACGGGCAAATAATTCCTATTTGCAAAATAAGAACATCATTGATCCTTCCCGTAGGTTTCTTAATGGTGGAATCCGCAAGATGCAAATTTAAAGAACAATCATCAAATTCACGGAAACCTAGCACATCACACAAAGTTTTTGGAATCATGGAAACACTAGCACCCTAATCACACAAAGCATAGCATTCATAATCTTTAATCTTAATTTTAATAGTAGGTTCTTACTCATCGTAAAGTTTTCTAGAGATAGAAACTTCTAGTTCAAGCTTTTCTTCATAAGATTGCATCAAAGCATCAACGATATGTTTAGTAAAAGCTTTATTTTGACTATAAGCATGAGGAGAATTTAACACGGATTGCAACAAGGAAATACAATCTATCAAATAGCAATGTTTATAATTAAATCCCTTGAAATCCAAAATAGTGGGTTCATTGCTACTTAAAGTTTTGACCTCTTCAATCCCACTTTTATCAATTTTTGCATCAAGATCTAAAACCTCCAAATTATTGGGTCGCCTTTTAACTGAAGTTGACTCATCTCCAGTCCCATCTTTATCAAGATTCATATTGGAAAACAAAGATTTAATAGGAGTCACATCAAACACTTTTAGATCTACATCATTATTTGGTAGATCTTCCGGTTTAGCGGCCATCTTATTAACTAAGGTGGCTTGTTTATCGAAATTTGGCCTACTAAATTTTCAAGATGAGAAAATTGAGATTTCAACCCGTAAAATTCCTTAGACATATCATCGAGCTCTTTATTCATGTATTCCATAAAACTTTTTTGGTCTTTAAGCTCGTTTCTGAAGAAAATTTTTATGCTAAAATTGCAAGGACATAAAGCTTCTAACATTACTTTCAATTTCTTCCAACCTCCTAAGGTGAGGATCAACATTTTTTGGCAACGCATCAAAGCGAACAGGCACACCAACACACAAGCACATAAGAAGCAAGCGAAAAGAGATGAGCAGGAGAGGGGCGAAGAAAAGGCAAAGGTTTTCAAAAATCATTTTAGAAGTGGGGGAGAGGAAAACGACAGGCAAATGGCAAATAATGTAATGCGAGGGAGAAGAGTTTATGATGGGTACTTGGCATGTCTTGACTTGGTGTAGATCTCCCCGGCAACGGCGCCAGAAATCCTTCTTGCTACCTCTTGAGCATGCGTTGGTTTTCCCATGAAGAGGAAAGGGTGATGCAGCAAAGTAGCGTAAGTATTTCCCTCAGTTTTGAGAACCAAGGTATCAATCCAGTAGGAGACGACACACAAGTCACCTAGTACCTGCAAAAAAATCAAGAACCTTGCAACCAACGTGATAAAGGGGTTGTCAATCCCTTCACGGTCACTCGCAAAAGTGAGATCCAAGAAAGATAGTAAAGTAAATATTTTTGGTATTTTTGTTGTATAGATTGGAAAGTAAAGATTGCAATAAAAAGGAACGGCGATAGAAATTGGCAAGTTGATTCAATATAATGGAAAAGAGACCCGGGGGCCATAGGTTTCACTAGTGGATTCTCTCGAGATAGCATGTATTACGGTGGGTGAACAAATTACTGTCGAGCAATTGATAGAAGAGCGCATAATTATGAAGACATCTAAGGCAATGATCATGAACATAGGCGTCACGTCCGTGTCAAGTAGACCGAAATGATTCTGCATCTACTACTATTACTCCACACATCAACCGCTATCCAGCATGCATCTAGAGTATTAAGTTCATAAGAACGGAGTAACGCATTAAGCAAGATGGCATGATGTAAAGGGATAAACTCAAGCAATATGATATAAACCCCATCTTTTTATCCTCGATGGCAACAATACAATACGTGCCTTGCTGCCCCTATTGTCACTGGGAAAGGACACCGCAAGATTGAACCCAAAGCTAAGCACTTCTCCCATTGCAAGAAAGATCAATCTAGTAGGCCAAACTAAACTGATAATTCGAAGAGACTTGCAAAGATATCAAATCATGCAATAAGAATTCAGAGAAGAACCAAATAATATTCATAGATAATTAAGTTCATAAATCCACAATTCATCGGATTTCGGCAAACACACAACAAAAGAGTATTACATCGAATAGATCTCCAAGAACATCAAGGGGAACTTTGTATTAAGAATCAAAGAGAGAGAAGAAGCCATCTAGCTAATAACTATGGACCCAAAGGTCTGTGGTAAACTACTCACGCTTCATAGGAGAGGCAGTGGTGTTGATGTAGAAGCCCTCCATGATCGATTCTCCCTCCGGTAGATCGTCGAAAAAGGCCCCAAGATGGGATCTCACAGGTACAGAAGGTTGTGGCGGTGGAAAAGTGGTTTCGTGGCTCCCCTGATGTTTCTAGGTGTAAGGGCAGATTTATCCCCAAGATGTTTTGGTGATTGATGACAATGCTTGTGCGGACTAATCGTGTGCGTTAAGTTCTTTCAGAGATTCATCCTTTGGCACGAGACGATTATCTCCCCTCGGTGTTTTATTCAAGATGGTGTACCTCCTTCGTTTCGTTATTGGTGGACTAGTTTCGTAGGAGTCACCGTACTATCAAGAGGGGATCCGCTTTGGTAAGACTAGGGTGGAATCAACACATACACATCCATATCACACCCGTCGTTTTCTTTCCGCTTCATTGGAGCTGCCTTTTTCCCCTAAGTATGCTTTGTTCTGCCCCAGCGGTAGTATCGCGATCCACAGCGGTAGTACCGCCGAAGCACCCCAGCGGTAGTACCGCTCCAAGCGGTAGTACCGCTCTCCGAACGGTAGTACCGCTTGGGGTCTTCAACCGTAGTACCGCAGTGCTTCCGGGCTACTGCCGCCTCGATTCGAGAACGAAGTTTTTCGTGTCGGGTTTTGCGGTACTAAGGGCGGTAGTAGTGGCGGTAGTACCGCTCCAAGCGGTAGTACCGCGCCTACCCCCACAGTAGTACCGCCCTAGGGTCAGGGCCCTGTCAGCGCGGCAGTACCACTGGGTATGAGCGGTAGTACCGCCCTAAGCGGTAGTACCACCCTTCCCTAGCGGTAGTACCGCTCTGTGCGGGACTGCTCAGTGGAATAACGGTTGGATTGATTCCCCCACTATATAAAGGGGTCTTCTTCCCCAAAGTTGACCTACCTCTATCCCCCAAAGCTCCATTGTTGCTCCAAGCCCCATTTTCGCTCGATCTCTCTCCCTAGCCAATCAAACTTGTTGATTTGCTCGGGATTGGTTGAGAAGGCCCAGATCTACACTTCCACCAAGAGAAATTTGATTCCCCCCACTTATCCCTAGCGGATCTTGTTACTCTTGGGTGTTGAGCACCCTAGACGGTTGAGGTCACCTCAAAGCCATACTCCATTGTGGTGAAGCTTTGTGGTGTTGTTGGGAGCCTCCAAGTGTTGTGGAGATAGCCCCAATCTTGTTTGTAAAGGTCCGGTTGCCGCCTTCAAGGGCACCAATAGTGGAATCACGGCATCTCGCATTGTGTGAGGGTGTGAGGACATTACGGTGGCCCTAGTGGCTTCTTGGGGAGCATTGTGCCTCCACACCGCTCTAACGGAGACGTACTTCCCCTTAAAAGGAAGGAACTTCGGTAACACATCCTCGTCTCCACCGGCTCCACTCTTGGTTATCTTGTGCCTTTACTTTTGCAAGCTTACTTGAGTTGTATCTATTGCTTGCTAGTGTGCTAATTGTCTTTGCATCATATAGGTTGTCCATGTAGTTGCACATCTAGACAACCTATTTCATTGCAAGGTTTAAAATGTTAAAGAAAAGTCTAAAATTTGTTAGTTGCCTATTCACCACCCCTCTAGTCAACCATATTGATCCTTTCAATTGGTATCAGAGCCTCGTCTCTTTATTAAGGACTTTGTCGTCCGAAGAGTATGGTTGACACCCACGACGGTGCGGGGGAGCACTCCGGTGTGAATCCCATCTCATCTTCGGTCAAAGGGGGAACCTCGGTCTCACGTGAGGAATTCAATGTGGCTTTAGACACACTGAAAACCTCCATGACGGCCGAAGTTAAAAGCATGTTTTCTAAATTCCTAGACGGACTTAAACTATCTACCTCACCGATGAAAGTGGGTGATCCCACTAACAAGGTGACGGATGCTACCTCCGACAAGGGGGAAGATAACAGTGAAAAGAGTCTGTCTACTAGTGGTAGAAATGGCACCGGCATCTTTGCCAATGTGGAACCCCCAGTGTATAGAGGACCGATCCCCTCTACTCATTTGAATCATGCCGGTCCTCCTAAATATGTGAAAAATGAAGATTTTGACTCTTTGGTTTATCGCTTCAAGCGTCATTTAAAACATGTGAACACTAACCTTTGGAGAATCATTGAAGAAGGTTTCTATCCTCAAGATCCAAGCAACTTCACCCCTCAAGAAGAAGTGGACAATCAATTCAATGAGAGTGCTCTCTTCATCATCCAAGATGCAGTCCTTCCCGAAGATCTCCCTCATCTTCGACCTCATGTCATGGCTAAAGAAGCATGGAAATGTGTTGAGTCTCTCTATCAAGGAAGTGCTAGCATTCAAGGCTCCAACTATGAAGTGGTGCAAGATGAAGTCGATGAGTTTGCAATGAAAGAGGATGAAGAACCTCGTGAGCTCTTCCGAAGAGTGACCAAACTCGCGGTCACACTCCAAGATCATGGGAGCAAGGACACGGATGACAATTGGATCAAGTGCAAGTTCCTCAAGGCCATGATGCCCTACAACAAGGCCATGTCCTCCATCATTCACCAAAGACCGGACTTCCACTCCATGACCTCAGGTGAAGTGTTGGATGAGTTTGTTTCAATGAACATCTTGGACAAGACCGCCGACAATGCGGTGCTCCGTTCTCAAAGGGCAAAGAAGCCCAATCTTGCCTTGAAGGCCAAGGTTAGTGTGGAAGAAGAAGAAGAAGAGGAAGATGAGGAGAGCAACCCCGAGTGTTGGGGATATTACCACTAGGCGTAAAACCGGCCTACTTGGGCCGGGTTAACTTCATTAGTGGCGTAAACAGATGAAGGCCCAAGGCCTGTAGTCGGTTAGAACATGTAGCCGTAAACCGGCCTGATGTATGACTTGTATTGTAAGTAAGGAATAGAGAGATACCAACCGGAATACGAGTATGAACCGGTTAGGACTCTATGGACCAACGGGCGTCACCCGTGTATATAAGGGGACGACCCGGTGGCGGTTCAGGACAGACAACCACAACTCGAGCCTAGGAGAAGCTTGTTTGCTCCCTAGCCATCGAGATCATATCAATTCCATCACAACTAGACGTAGGCTTTTACCTTCATCGAAGGGGCCGAACTAGTATAAAACCCTTGTGTCTTTGTGTCCGCTTTAACCCCTTCAAGTAAACTCGTAGCGATGGCTCCACGACTAAGTCCTTTCGCTAGGACATCTGCCGTGACAAATCCACGACAGTTGGCGCCCACCGTGGCGCTATCGCACGATGGTTTGATGATCTTGGAGGGCAAGCTCAAGGGACTCGAAGGCTATGTTGTGGGCCGGATGACCAAGAGTCGTCGGGGCAGGATCTACATCGACGACGCAGGATGGGGTCCCGAGGCCGATTCGATCGAGTACGGGTACCGGGTCCCCTTTGGTGGCATACACGTTTTCATTGGCAAAGTCGGTGAGCCTGGGCCTGAGCCGGACATCTACACCAACCTCATCGAGACGGCTCAGCGTGCGAGATCTACCTGGGCTAAACCGGCCGTGAAGCGTGTCTTCGTTGGAGTCGTCCACGAAGGAGAGCGTGAGGACGAATCAGAACACGGTAGTGAGACTGTCGTCTATTCCGATGACGAGTCCTCGACCGGAGAGACCGAATCGCTGTACCAGTTGCAAGACGACCAGATTAGGGGCTATTCCGATGGCGACAGTATTCCGGACCCCCCGGGCCAGGTCAACCGGGTTGGAATATTCATGGCCGGCACACAGGCGGCGAATCACTCTTCGACCGCCGCAGCAATGCTCTCCGGATCAGCAGCGACAGCGGCAGCAGGGGCAGGAGGCCTTATGGGCCCGCCGGTTCAAGTCCTATCCGACCTGTTTGACGCACTGGCCGCGCTTATGGTGGAAGCCAATTCGGCGGATCAGGAGGCTCATGATGCAGAAATTGCAAAGGTGAAAGAACAGATCGCGCGAGCCAAAGCGGATCTGGCGGCAGAGAAGGACATGATGGCGGCAGAGCGGGCCGCTTTGGACGCCCAGGCCTATAAGCTCATGCTTGACCAGAATGCATCACAGGAGGTTTTGAAGCGGAAGCACAGATCACGCCTGCCGTTAGGGTTTGACCCCCGAAATCTCTTTCACACTCCAGGAGCTGGACCCAGTAATCCGCCGCAGTACCCGGAGACAAACCGGATTGGGGCACCAGGACCAGGGGCGACGGTCCAACCTCGCCTGATGGAACCTCCTCACCAAAACATTGTGGTTCCTCCGCCGGTCCAGATGCCCCCGGGTCATTATTCGAATCCTATGGACAACCTTGTTGCGGCCGCTGCACGGTTAGAGGCCATCCCAGTCGAAGGGGATTCTCCGCAAGCGATAGAGACGCGCCGGGTTAAGGAGCTTCTCCGGACTGCACTGATTCAGCAGGAGGCATACTCATACAGCCGTGATCGGATTCATTCTACGCCCCGTCCGAGCCGGAGCTATAGCAGGCGCATGGATGAACCGGCCATATCAAGCAATGCGCGAGGCCGTGAAGCGGCCCGTGGTAATGACCCGACAGGTGGTGTTGGCGATGCTCAGGATGTGGTGGACCGGGCCCGGGCACAAAGGGAGGCCGAGTTAGCAGCACAGGATAATGCGGGCCAACTTACACCGGTTCGTTCTACCACCTTTGCCGGACCAGGAATCACATCCGCTTTGGGAGTGCCTTGCTTGATCCCTGCTTTACGTAATGTGCGCCTGCCCAAAGATTTCAAGGGTCCACGCAAGGTGCCGAATTACACCGCTGATTTACCCCCTGAAGCATGGGTAGAGAGTTATGAGATGGCCATGGAAATGCTGGACGTGGATGAGGCCGCATGTGCAAAATACTTCACCATGATGCTTGAGGGCACGGCTCGTACTTGGTTAAAGAGCCTACCACCCAGTTCTATCAGCTCATGGGCCCAGTTGCGGGCCCGGTTTATACAGAATTTTAAGGATACCTGTAAGCAGCCCAAGTCCATAGTAGACCTGGCGACTTGTGTCCAGGAGGAAGGAGAATCAACGACCCGTTGGGTGCGCCGCGTTTCGGAAATTTTGCACTCGTCTGACAGGATTAATGCTGACTCTGCGATCTTAACTCTAGAAGGCAACTGCCGGTTTGAGCCTCTAAAATTGAAGTTGGGACGCATGAAGTGGTTCTGTAATGACATGGGAACCCTCATGGCCGCTTTAGTGAAGTATGCCGATTCGGACAGTACCAAGGATCCCGAGCCTAATGATGATGAAGCAGGGAAGGGAAAGAAGAATAGCAACTCCAAACAGCAGCAGTACAAACTAGCGGGTCATGGAAACGGAGGCAAGTGCAAAGCGGATGGCAGCATGGACTTTGTGGCCAACACTAATGCACAGGACAGGGGGTAGCGGCGCAGAGGTAAAGCGGCAAATCGTAATGGGGCTCCCAATCCTAACGCAAGCCGTTTGAACTATTTGTTGAATCAGCCTTGCCCGAAGCACGGGACGAAGGAGGCGCCGGCTAACCATCTTTGGAAAGATTGTTATATCATGCAGGAGTTCAAAAACTCTAATGCTTTCCGGTATGATCACGGATCAGGTGGCGGTTCAGGATCCGGTTTCCACGGGCCGGATCACGATGGAGTTTCCGGTTCAGGTCGCAATCAGGGCGGTCACAATCACCAGAATAATCAGAACAGCCAGCAGCAGCAGCAGCAGTCGGGTTATCAGAGCCAGCCAAAACAGTTGAACAATGGGCAGTATCATGTTTTCACAACTAGTTTGGATAAACGTGACCGAAAACTCCACAGGCGAGCGGTGAATTCTGTTGAACCGGCCTTACCACGTTACTTGCGCTGGTCGGAGCAGCCTATCGTGTGGAGCAGAGAGGATCACCCGCCTCGGGTTGATAATCCGGGCCAGCTAGCATTAGTGGTAGACCCTCAGGTGGGGGGTTATAAATTCACCAAGGTACTCATGGATGGAGGAAGCAGTATTAACATATTGTACTATGAGACATTCCGCCGCATGGGTTTAACAGACAAAGATCTCAGACCGTCGAATATGGTGTTCCATGGTGTGGTGCCTGGCAAATCTGCATATCCTGTTGGTAAGATAGCCCTGGATGTGGCCTTTGGGGACGAGCACGACTCCCGGTCGGAAAAACTAACATTTGAGGTGGTGAAGATCCGGAGCCCGTATCACGCCTTGTTTGGCCGGCCGGCTTACGCCAAGTTCATGGCGCGGCCTTGTTATATCTACTTGCATCTCAAGATGCCGGGTTACAAGGGGACCATAACGGTTCATGGGAGCCGTAGGGTCGCTTTGGAATGTGAGGAAGGTGATGCGGCTTATGCAGAGTCAGTCTGTGCCACGGAGGAGTTGAAGTATTATAAGGACAATGTTGATCCGGCGGATATGACCCCTTTAAAGAAGCCAACTACAGAGCATGATTCAGATCTGAAGTTCAAATCGGCAGCTGAGACCAAGCTTGTTGACTTCGTGCCCGGCGATTCATCCAAGCAGTTCACTATCAGTGCCAACCTGGATCCCAAATAGGAAAGCGCGCTCATCGAGTTCATCTGTGAGAATCGGGACATTTTTGCATGGAAGCCGTCTGACATGCCAGGTGTACCGAGGGAACTCGTTGAGCACACTCTTAATGTGGATCCTAAGTATAAACCGGTGAAACAGTTCCTCCGCCGGTTTAACGAAGAAAGACGCAAAGCCATCGGAGAGGAAGTGGCCAGGCTCTTAGCAGCTGGTTTTATTATTGAGGTGTTCCATCCAGAGTGGCTTGCTAATCCGGTGCTGGTTCTTAAGAAAAATGGCACTTGGCGTATGTGTGTGGATTACACAGATCTTAACAAAGCCTGTCCGGCAGATCCTTTTGCCCTCCCCCGTATTGACCAGATCATTGATGCCACGGCGGGTTGTGAGCGTTTGAGTTTTTTGGATGCATACTCTGGATATCATCAGATCAAGATGGCGGTTAAGGACCAGGAGAAAACAACATTTATTACTCCCTTTGGAGCCTTCTGCTATGTATCTATGCCCTTCGGGCTCAAGAGTGCCCAAGCCACCTATCAACGGTGTGTATAGAATTGCCTGCATGAGCAGATCGGCCGCAATGTGCACGCCTATGTGGATGATATTGTAGTAAAATCAAGACAGAAGGAGACGCTGGTGGATGATTTGAAGGAGACCTTTGACAACTTGCGAGCTTACAAGATGATGCTTAATCCGGCCAAGTGTGTTTTTGGTGTTCCGGCAGGCAAGTTACTGGGTTTCCTGGTGTCTAACAGAGGAATTGAGGCTAATCCGGAGAAGATTACGGCTATTACATCCCTAGCTAAACCGAAGTGTATCAACGATGTTCAGCATTTGGCGGGCCGAATCGCTGCGCTGAGCCGGTTTATCAGCCGCCTCGGGGAGAAGGCTATCCCTTTGTACCAAATGCTGAGGAAGACAGACAATTTTGTCTGGAGTCCAGCTGCTGATGAGGCATTTGAGGACCTGAAGCAGCAGTTAGCCAATCCGCCTGTTCTTGCAGCTCCGGTCGACAAGGAGCCACTATTATTATACGTAGCGGCCAATGCTCGGGCAGTTAGCGTGGCTATTGTGGTGGAACGCAAAGAGGCAGGCAAGGAATATCCGGTTTAGCGACCGGTTTATTATATCAGCGAGGTGCTTATTGAATCCAAGCAAAGGTATCCGCATTGGCAGAAGCTGGTCTATGGAGTTTTTATGGCCAGTTGGAAGTTGAAGCAGTATTTTCAAGGGCACCCCATCACAGTGGTCAGTTCAGCTCCCTTGGGTGATATTATACAGAACCGGGAGGCGACTGGCCGGATTGCCAAGTGGGCTATAGAGCTTGGGCCACATGGACTGAAGTACGTGCCTCGGACGGCCGTGAAGTCTCAAGCGCTTGTTGATTTCATCAATGACTGGACGGAGTTACAAGCACCAGAGGAGAAGCCGGATCACACATATTGGACTATTCATTTTGATGGATCCAGGCAATTGGAAGGCTCGGGGGCTGGAGTCGTATTAACTTCCCCACGAGGTGATAAGTTTTGTTATGTTCTCCGCTTAATGTTCCCTTGTACTAATAATGCAGCTGAGTACGAAGCTTTGCTCCATGGTCTATGGATGGCTAAAGAGATGAATTTAAGCCGGGTTAAGTGCTTTGGTGACTCGGACCTAGTGGCTCAACAGGTGTCTGGCACTTGGGATTCTAAGGACCCGCTCATGGCTGCATATCGTCGGGAAGTGGATAATATTGCAGGTTGTTTCAAGGGTTATCAAGTGGATCATGTGGACCGTCGGAAGAATGAAGCGGCGGATGCTTTAAGCCGGTTGGGCTCTCAGCGTAAACCGGTTCCGCCTAATGTCTTTTTGGACGTGTTGCACAACCCGTCAGTCAAACTCCCAGGTGAGGTGGATTTGGCTATCCCTGATCCGGAGGCTCAATTGGTGGCAGCCCTGCATGTTATTCCGGATTGGACAGTTCCTTATCTTGCGTACATGAACCGGGGAGAGTTACCAGAGGATGAGATTCTGGCCAGGCAGATAGTCCGGCGATCCAAGTCTATGACGATTGTCAATGGTGAATTACATCATTGCAGTGTATCAGGGGCGTTTCAACGTTGTGTTTCCCCTGAGGAAGGCTGTGAAATCTTAAGAGAAATCCATGAAGGGGATTGTGGACACCATGCCGGTTCAAAGTCTCTGGTGGCAAAGGCGTTTCGTCACGGGTTCTACTGGTTGACAGCGCATGCTGATGCGGAGGACTTGGTTAAACGGTGTGATGGATGTCAGAAATTTTCAAGGAGTGCTCATGTGCCGGCTCAAGAATTGAGGATGATCCCAATAACATGGCCGTTTGCAACTTGGGGGCTGGATATGGTTGGGCCTTTTAAAAGATCCAAGGATAAGAAAACTCACCTTTTGGTGGCAGTTGACAAATTTACCAAGTGGGTTGAAGCGGAGCCTGTCAGCAAGTGTGATGCAGCAACAGCGGTGCAGTTCATCAAGAAGGTGATTTTCTGGTTTGGTTTTCCACACAGTATCATTACTGACAATGGTACCAATTTATGCAAGGGCGCTATGAAGGAGTTCTGTGAACGTGAGCACATCCGACTTGACGTGTCGTCAGTGGCACACCCCCAGTCCAATGGACAGGCAGAACGAGCTAATCAGGAAATCTTGCGAGGCATCAAACCCCAGCTTTTGGTCCCATTGCAAAGAACACCAGGATGTTGGGTTGAAGAGCTACCATCTATATTATGGAGTATCAATACTACGCCAAACCGGTCCACAGGATACACGCCATTTTTCATGGTCTATGGAGCAGAGGCAGTTCTCCCTAGTGACATCCGGCATGATTCGCCTCGTGTGGCAGCTTATGTTGAAGCAGACAATGAGACAGCACGGCAAGATGCTTTGGACCTATTGGACGAGGGGCGTGATATAACGGCTGCCCGTTCGGCGATTTACCAGCAAGATCTTCGTCGCTATCACAGTCGCCGGGTTAGAACCAGAACTTTTCAAGAAGGAGATTTGGTACTTCGACTCATCCAAGATCAAACGGATATGCACAAGTTATCCCCACCTTGGGAGGGACCTTTCGTGGTCAGCAAGAATTTGCACAACGGGTCGTACTATCTGATTGATATTCGAGGGCATCAAGACTCACGTACATCAGAGGAGGAGACCAACAGGCCGTGGAATATAGCTCATCTTCGGCCTTACTATACTTGAGCCATCGGCTCTATCTATGTACATATCATGACAATGTATACATTATCTTTGATATATCAAACCGGAGCCTCAGCAAAAGCGGGGTCTCTGTCTTTCTCATCATGCGAGGTTACACGGAGTGGTTCTGTTTAAAGCGGCCTCCGGTTTACCCCTTGACATTTGTTTTTTATATATCACTGGGGGCCTTGGTCGTGTCCGAACCAACGAACACCCTTTGATAGGCGACAACCACGAGATCATTTGGGGACATGGTCAAGTCTGAACCAGTCACGCCTCTTGGTCGGCCTAAGGCCACAAAATCACTTGGGGGCATGGTCGAACCCGAACCATTGTCACGCCTCTTGATCTGGCATATATGCCACGAGTCATTTGGGGACCTGGCTGACTTGAATCATTGTCACTCCTATTGGGGGCCTTGATCCTGTCCGACCATGGTAATACCATCTGAACAGCTCAGTATAGCATATTTTTGCAAATGGTTTTTATCATTGCCTTTGCTTCCATGTTGTTTTCATGGTTTGTTCGTTCTTTGCTTTTGTTGGATTTCTTTTATGTCAACAAGCATATTTTTTCCGGTTCAGCCAATGATTTTTGATCCCCCTTTAAATCCGGAGGAGTCTGCCTGGTTTACCTTTTCCCTGTTAACATCATGGAGTAACCAGGGGGTTCATATTAAGTCAGTACGGTTTGTACGGGAGCTACTTTCTCCCTTTTTGACGGTAATGGTTTATAAAACCACCGCTTCAGGCTTGGCTAAAGCCAGCTTTATGCTCAAACATGGCAGGTATTTATGTATCATCTATTTGTTATATTACTGATACACATATCAAGATTATAATCCGGCTGACGGTATAACCGCCACCGAAGTTCAAATTTTTCTGATTGCAGGAAATATGAATTAAAGTTTTTCAAGCAAAAGCTTCAGTACTTATGCACGAAGGCATATTCCAGGCAGAAGTTTTAACTATCCTATTACAAGGCAGCATGGTGCTCAAACAAAATCATTGTTTTTGTGGAAGGATGTTGCAAATAGCTCTTCAAACCGGCTTCCGGTTCAAGCCTGCTCCTCATCCTCCGCCGCTTCAGCTTCCTCCTCTCTACCCATTGGCTGGAAATCAACAGTGGTCCAGTCGATTCCCATTAAAGCTTGGAAAACAGCCTCTTCATGGATTAGGGAAGACGGTTCAATATCAGGGGCGTAAGTGTGCTTACGGATTGGAGGAATCAGATTCTCCGCTTCAACAGTTGGGGCCGGCACTCGCTTGTTTTGATTATTATATTGCGCTTGATAATGCGTCAAATCTGCCTCTTCAGCTAGCTGGCAAGCCAGCGGGCGCACTGCACGGTTTATGGCCCTTAAATCTTCTTCGTTGAATTCAGAGCCATCTTCTTTCAGACTGGGATAGCCTTGAGCTGCTTCCACAGGATCAAAGTCGGGCACCCATGCCTTTGCCCGGATTAAGGCATTGATGGCTCCGGTTCGGGCAGTGGATTTTTTCAGCTCTTCAATCCGGGCTGGAAGCATTGACAACTTACTTAGAGTGTCCTGGATTAAAGAGGTCGCCGGGTTGTTGTGAGAAGCTGTGGTGATGATCCGTTGGGCTCCGGTATACAATTGTTCCACCAAGGTGTAGGCAGCTTTCAATTTCTTCCGCACATCATTTCCTAAGTGCCCAATACGTGTGCCTACAACAAGATTGGAATGGTCTCAAACCGGATTTACGATACAGCAGATTCAAATTTATCACAGAAGTTACAAGGAGCTTACCAAAGATTGCAGCAGTCATGGAGTGTATTTGCCGCTGTACGGCCGTCAGTTCATCCACCACCGGTTTAAGGGCCGCTTTAGCATTTTCCGCTCTTTTGGTTAAACCGGCCTTCTCAGTGGCCCAGTCAGCCCGCTCTTTCTTGAAGCCTTCTTTCAGCCGTTCAGCAGTGCTCAAAGCGCTGGTTAATTCTTGCTTGGCCTTATCTGTTTCAGCCTGCTGGGTTTTCAGGGCCTCCTGCAAATCGGCAATCCGGTCCTCCTTGATTTTCACCTCAGCCTGCATACATATGGCATTTTAAGCTTTGCACAGACGATCCAAGAAATGGAAGTATCAACCACATAACAAAGTTATATGCCTGATACTTGGGGGCTAATGCACCTTCAATTTTTTGTATATTGCTAGGTTACAAAGTCCCAAGCTCCATACAAGTATTCAACTTGGCACTTGGGGGCTAATAGCTATTTGATCAAGTTATGTTCTAAGGACAACTTTTTATTTTTGAGCCCCGGTTTACTTATGCTAAGTTAGACCAGCCCTCGAGGGTTATGCCGACGGATTTCAAAAATATTCAGGATCAAGTCCCGGTTTGACCAAGGTCACAAACCGGCCCTTGGGGGCTACAAGGATGAATGCAATGGCAGAAAGGAAAGAAGGAATTTACCTCAAATTTATCCCTCATCATTTTGACCAGGCCAGCTTCACAGTCACGGCTAGTGTAAAGCCGGTTTAAATAGCCAGAGTGAAGATCTTGAGCATTCAGAGCGGCGTATGTCTCTAATTCAACATCCCATTTTCCTTTTTTCAAAGGGGAAGAATCCTCTTTGATGGTATGCCTGGTAAGGGTGGCAGGATTCCCGGGTTCAGAGCGGCCTACGCCGGTAATCACAACATCATCATCTTTTGACTCGCCGGTTTGGGTTGGCGCGGCCGGTTTGTCAGCAGGAGTGTGGGATTTCTCAATCTAGACAGAGCTGGCAGGCGGATCAGCAGAGGCTGGAGTATTAATAAGACCTTCTTCAGGGATAACGTCGTCTTGCAGAGGAGGATCATTGGGGATATCTTCACAAGTAAACACTTCATGATCCGGTGCTTGGTCATGTTCTGGGGCCACATCTTCTTCAGCCGCTTTATCCAGGCGGGCCTTCTTGCTTGGTTTCGGTTTAGCCCTGAAAGAAAAATAAAAAGTCAAGGAAAAGCGTAAGCCATTGCGCAGTATACTGGAAGCATATGTTCGGTTTAACTTACCCAGCAACTGTTTTCAAAGGTGGTAGCTGGGTGGCCGACGATTCACCAGACGATGAATGAGAAGTGACCTGGTAATCGGAGTCGGATGGATTAAGAGGTTGACGGAAGAAACCCGCTTTAGGATTTAAATCAATAAAAAGGCCGGAGACCTCGGTGCGGCGTTTTCGAACCGGACTGTTCGGTAAACCGGTAGAAGTAACTACCTGGCCGCTGTGCCGGGTTGTGCGGCGAGCTTCGGGTTGCTGGGTCTTCATAAGAAAGTTGGGATCCAAATAAGCAAGAGGATGAGAAAATTTAACTTTCCGGTTTGTCCGGCGAGATTTTGGCAAAGGCAAGATTTCTGAATCAGAAGAGAGAATAGTTACATCAACGAAGCCCGCATTGCTGGCCTCAGCGTCATCCTGACAAGCATCATCATCAATAAGGCGGGTAAAAAGTAAGCCAAGTGAATCAAGTTCGACCTCAAGATCCGGATTACCCACATCATCATCAATGGCTGGGTCAGATGAAGCGGTGGTCTTTCTTTTACGAGCTGGTTTCTTGATAGCCTTGGTCTTGGGCCGGGTTGGCCGCCCTGCCTTCTCCGTTTTATCTTGTGAAAGCTTCTTGCTCCAAAACGGATTATCACTCTGGATCAACAATAATTAAAGGTCAGACAGATAAAGCAGTAACAGGTTCAATAATAAAGCAAGTAAAATCTTACCGCTGGCGGTTCGTTGGTGGTGCAGTAAGGAAGCAGACCGGTTTGAGCACAGAGGTGCTCCGGTTCATTCAACATCTTCTTTACAGATTCTGTGACTTCGTCGTCGGAGACCTGGATTTTGATATGTCGGAGTGGGTCATCGACACTGCCAGTATATCCGCACATCAAACCAGGGCGCCGGCTTAGAGGCAGAGTGCAAGGTCTATTCCTGTTAAACCATTGGCCATGAAGGCCCGGAGCTTGGACAGTTGAGGGGCATATTTAATTCTCTACTTGGCGCTTAGCCTTTGTGGAAAAGGGTGAGTGTTGCTGAGCCGTTCCGGACGGAAGCCAGGCAAGGGATTTTCATTGTCAGGGGAGGTATCCTTGCAATAAAACCAAGATGCGTTCCACTCCTTGGGGTGAGTATGGAGTTTGACGTGGGGATAGGTGATTTCCTTCCTCTTCTGAATGGCCATACCGCCCAATTCGGTATTAGGGCCGTCGGTGAATTCAGTACGGCGGTTTAGATGAAAGAGATCTCTAAATAACTCGACTGAAGGCTCCTCTTGAAGGTATGCCTCAGAAAGTACTTGAAAATGACATAGATTGGTGACGGAGTTGGGGCCAGTATCCTGTGGACGGAGTTGAAAGTTGGCTAACACATCCCGATAAAATTTAGAGCCAGGCGGTTTGAAGCCCCGGGCCATGTGATCTGCGAAGACCACGACCTCTCCTTCCTGGGGCATGGGAGGACATTCATCTCCAGGAACCCTCCAGTGAATCGTATCTTTGCTATCCAAAGCGCCGATCAGGACTAGATCGTCCAGCTGTGATTCTGTGACATGGGAGGGAACCCAGTTGCACTCGTACACTTGTTTGTCCATGACGAGATCTACAAGAAATAGGTGATCCGGTTCAAGGACATGCCGGATAAAAAGGTGTTGATCTAATTACGGTAAACCGGAGGCAGTACCCATAAACCGGTCTTCTACAACGCGGCATCAGATGGATTCTGGCGGTTCAACCAGGGGACTAATGACATATATACCGGTTTAGCAATTTTTTCTCTATGGTGAAGTTAAACCGCCTGGCCTAAGCATCGGAAGCAATTGAAACTATGGATAACTAGTTATGCAGAAACAAATTTCACAAAATCGTGTTACAGCCGCGGATCTACAGCAAGCTCACAAAAACAGGAAATACTTCGAAGACTAAGGCGGAAACATAAGTGAACCATTGAGCGGATATGTGCGGGAGATCTATGAGCTTGGATGAGAAATAGCAAGCGGATGCTAAAGGGATCGCTACTAAGCACAACAAGAGTTCACAGATGCATTCAAGGTCAGAGAACAGCTATGAACGTGCAATGAACATAGCAAGAACATGGAACCCTAAGAACAGATCTAGGTTAAGAAGGAGAGAGAACTTACCGGGAACGGAGAAGATGCGGAAAGACGCCGCAACACTCTGGTACGTTCAGGTTGATGCAGCGGCCCGAGACGAGGCAGAGGTCGACGGTGGTGGCGGAGCTCCAAAGCCCGCGACGTGAGGAAGAAGAAGAAGAAGGGACGAAGGGGAAGAGAAAGGAAATGACCCTTCGGTCTTATTTATAAGGCAACCGAGCTAGGTCAAACGCGCGAATCCAGGAGCTGTCATTAAGAGGGCGTTATGGATTTCATAATGACGTCATGCCGGTTTACAGTAACCAAAACTGATGACGTCATGCCGGTTTACAACAACCAAAAATGATGACGACATGGAGATTTGCCAATTAACAGAAGATATCCAAGACGCAAGATGGTGTGAAGGATTGACATGAACCAGTTCAAATCAATCTGGGGCCTAATGTTGGGGATATTACCACTAGGCGTAAAACCGGCCTACTTGGGTCGGGTTAACTTCATTAGTGGCGTAAACAGATGAAGGCCCAAGGCCTGTAGTCGGTTAGAACATGTAGCCGTAAACCGGCCTGATGTATGACTTGTATTGTAAGTAAGGAATAGAGAGATACCAACCGGAATACGAGTATGAACCGGTTAGGACTCTATGGACCAACGGGCGTCACCCGTGTATATAAGGGGACGACCGGTGGCGGTTCAGGACAGACAACCACAACTCGAGCCTAGGCGAAGCTTGTTTGCTCCCTAGCCATCGAGATCATATCAATTCCATCACAACTAGACGTAGGCTTTTACCTTCATCGAAGGGGCCGAACTAGTATAAAACCCTCGTGTCTTTGTGTCCGCTTTAACCCCTTCAAGTAAACTCGTAGCGATGGCTCCACGACTAAGTCCTTTCGCTAGGACATCTGCCGTGACAAATCCACGACACCGAGGACACGAAGTATGATTATCATGAGCACATGGCTCTTGCCTCAAGACAATTTTGGAGTAAGAAGAATACAAGACCCAACTTCAACAAGAACAACTCAAGTGGCCTCAAGGGCAAGCAACGAGTTAGAACTTGTTTCAACTGTGGCAATGTGAGCCATTTCGTTGCGGATTGTCCTTACGAGAAGCGGGAAGACAATGGTGGCAAGTTCATCCGAAAAGACAAAGCCAAGTCCTTCCCCAACAAGAACAACTTCACCAAGAAGACTCCTACTCGCGGGTTGGTGGTTCAAGAAGAATACCGTGAGGATGACGATGATGATGAAGATGGTGAAACAATGGCCATGGCATCCGTTGCCATTGTCACAACTCCCCGGGTGTCTCTCTTCGATGCACCTAACGAGAACATCACCGCCAAGTGCCTCATGGCTAAGGCCACCAACAAGGTAACCCCCAATATCAAAACCACCATTATTCCTAATCCTCCTTCAACGGATGACTTTGATAATGGTAAGAGGTCTAATGAGGAGGTTAATGAATTTGAGTCCTTCATGAGTAAGCTCAAGGGCAAATCCAAGAAGCACTTCGTTGCTCTCTTGGAACAACTTGGTGAAGCCAATGACATGATAGAGGCTCACGAAGAAACCATCTCTAAGATGGAAGGTCATAGTCGTGATTACGCCGATGAGATATCGGATCTATCTAATGATCTTGAGTAAGAGCCTGGGCATCGTTTGGCTCTTGAGGAGTCACACAACGATGACCATGCCAAATTAAAGAAAGATCTTGATCATGCTCTTGTTGTGTCTCGTGTTCTAACTTCCGAGAAGACTAAACTTGGGGTTGATCATGCTAGACTCAAGGAGGAGTTTGATGTACTTGACAAGGCCGATAAGGTCTTGAAAGGTGCTCATGCAAACCCCAAGGAGTCTCATGCTCAACTCCAAGTTAAGCTTACCAAGGAAAAGGCCACATTTCCTCACATGGTCTTAATTGATAATGCAAATGCTACTAACCCATGTTGTGAGCATGTGCATCTTGTGTAGGAGAATGCCAAGTTGAAGGAACAACTCAAGAAAGGTCTTGTGTCATGCATAGAAGGCGAGAAGAACCTAAATGACCTTTTGAGCAATCAAAAGGAAGTTGTGGGCAAGGAGGGAGTTGGGTTCACGCCCAAGTCCAAGAACAAGAAGAAGAACAAGGAGAAGAATAACAAGACCAATCGACCTCCCCCGCTCAAGCAAACCTTTGTGAAGGAAGGAGAGGGTGCTCCTAAGGAGAAGAATAACAATGTGAAGAGTGGTGATGCCAAAGAGCGCAAGGCCATCTCTCCCAACAAAGCCGGCGACTTTAACCCCTCTTATGTGTTGTGCCGTGCTAGTGATGGGCATGTTTATGCTAAATTTGTTGGTTCTTCTTATGAGTACATTGAATGGTCTATTTGGGTTCCTAAGGCCCTTGTTACTAACATCAAAGGACCCATTACTCAATGGGTACCTAAAACCAAGCATTGATATCTTGTAGGTCTTTGCTTCCGGTGGGGGATCATGGTTGGTCGATAGTGGAGCAACAAATCATATGACCGGGAGCAAGGACTTGGTGGTGGACGTGCACAAGATCCCATCTATGCCCACCAATGTCGAATGGGGTGATGCCTCACATTCTAAGGTAATGGGTCTTGGCAAGGTTGTCATTTCTCATGATCTAACGATCGAGAAAGTCATGCTTGTTGAGTCCCTTGCGTTCAATTTACTTTCCCTTCGTCAACTCGCACTCATGGGCTTTGCCACCTTCTTTGATATTGATACCGTGGCCCTCTTGTGGAGCAAGACTCTTCAAGTAGCTTGTGTTGGGCATGTCGAGAACGGTCTCTATGTGATTAACTTTTCGGAGCAACCCACTAAGACCGCGACATGCCTAATGGCTAAAGTTGATGTGGGATGGCTTTGGCATCATCGTTTAGCCCACGTCAATATGAGATCTTTGCAAAGTCTTCTCAAGGGGGACCATGTTCATGGACTAACGAATGTTAGTTTTGCCAAAGATCGTGTTTGCAGTGCTTGTATCGAAGGAAAGATTCATGAGACGGCTCACCCTCCCATGACTATCATCTACTCGAAGAGACCCTTGGAGCTCCTGCACATGGACCTCTTTGGGCCTCCATCCTTTGATAGTCTTGGGGGTAGAAAGTATTGCTTGGTGATTGTGGATGATTATTCAAGATACACTTGGGTATACTTCTTCAAGAGGAAGAGTGAGACTGAACAAACCGTCATCGACTTTGCAAATGAAGCTCAACGTCAACATAATGCAAAGATCCTGACAATAAGAAGTGACAACGGCACCCAGTTCAAGAACTACACCTTGGATGAGTTTCTTAGTGATGAAGGGATCAAGCATCAATATTCTGCACCATATACCCCTCAACAAAATGGTGTTGCAGAGAGGAAGAACTGGACGTTGATGGATGCGGCAAGGACCATGATGGCGGAGTTCAAGTCTCCATACAACTTTTGGGCCGAAGCCATCAACACTGCATGTCATGCATCCAATCGGCTCTATCTCCGCAAAGGCTTGAACAAGACTCCGTATGAGATACTCACCGGGAACAAGCCCAATCTCAAGTACTTCCGGGTGTTCGGGTGTAAGTGTTTCATTCTCAAGAAAGGTGTTCATTTGTCTAAATTCGAGACTAGAGCTCATGAGGGCATATTTGTTGGTTATGCTACAAACTCTCATGCTTACCGTGTTCTCAACAAGTCCAACGGACTCATTGAGGAGACGTGTAACGTAGAGTTTGACGAAAATAACGGCTCCCAAGTGGAGCAAGGTGGTACTTGTGATGTAGGTGATGAAATTCCTCCCCAAGCCATAAGAAGAATGGGTATTGGTCATATCCTACCCATTGAGGAACCCCTTGTGGCCGAAGGAGAAGGACAATGCTCCACTTTAGTGGAGCCTTCACCTACTCAAGACCCACACGCTTCCGAAGAACAAAGTGAAGGCCCTCAACCTCGGGAACAAGACCAAGGGCAAGATCAATCTCAAGATGGTGGTGAACCTCCACATGATACCCAAGGTCAAGTTCTCCCCCTCGAGCAAGTTCAAGATCATGAGCAAGCTCAAGATCAAGAACAAGCTCATGACGACGCTCAAGATGATCAAGTGAACCCTCCTCCTTCGACATCTGAGGAGGAATTGGAGCGTCGTGCCGTGAAGATTGCTTCCAAACTCACCACCAAAGGTCATCTCATGGAGAATGTGGTTGGAAGCCTAAGAAAGGGGGTAAGCACTCGTAGACAATTAGCAAACTATTGTGAACATCACGCGTTTGTCTCTTGTGTTGAACCCCATAAGGTCTATGAGGCGCTCGAAGACTCGGATTGGCTCAATGCCATGCATGAAGAACTCAACAACTTCGAGTACAACAAGGTGTGGAGGTTGGTGCCAAGGCCTTCCGGGAACCATAACATCATTGGAACCAAGTGGATCTTCAAGAACAAGCAAGATTCTCATGGGAACATCATTCGCAACAAGGCAAGATTGGTAGCACAAGGCTACTCCCATGTCGAGAGTATCGACTACGGTGAAACCTTTGCTCCCGTTGCTCGCCTTGAATCCATTCGTTTGTTGATTGCTTATGCTTCCCATCACAACTTTAAGTTGCAACAAATGGATGTGAAAAGTGCTTTTCTTAATGGTCCTATTAATGAGTTGGTCTATGTCAAGCAACCCCCCGAGTTCGAGGATCCCTTCTTTCCGGATCATGTATATCAACTCGATAAGGCACTCTATGGCCTTAAACAAGCCCCACGTGCGTGGTATGACCACCTTACCGAGTTGTTACAAGATCGTGGATTTGAAGTAGGGCTAATCGATCCCACTCTTTTTACTAAGAAGGTCAAAGGGGAGTTGTTTGTATGCCAACTATATGTTGATGACATTATCTTTGGTTCCCCTAACAAAGATTTCAATGAAGAATTTGCTGCTCTCATGACCTCTAAGTTCAATATGTCTTCAATGGGAGAGTTGAAGTTCTTCCTTGGTTTTGATATCAAACAAAGAAGAGAAGGTACCTTCATCAACCAAGCCAAATACACTCAAGACATGCTCAAGAGATTCAAGCTAAGTGATGTCAAGCCGGCCTCTACTCCAATGCCCACCAAGTGCCAACTTGACATTGATCCCAATGGTAAAGCGGTGGATCAAAAGGTATATCGCTCCATGATTGGCTCCTTGCTTTACCTTTGTGCATCTAGACCGGATATCATGTTGAGTGTGGGGATGTGTGCACAGTTTCAAGCCGCACCGAAGGAAAGTCACTATGTGGCGGTCAAGCGAATCTTTCGATATTTGGCTCATACCCCAAACTTTGGCTTATGGTACCCAAGAGGGGCAAACTTCAAGCTTGAAGGATTTACGGATTCCGATTGGGCGGGAGACAAAGTGGATAGGAAGTCCACTTCCGGAGGGTGCCAGTTTCTTGGGTGCTCTTTGGTGAGTTGGTCTTCCAAAAAGCAAAGTTGTGTATCTCTCTCGTCCACCGAAGCTGAATATGTGGCGGCCGGTAGTTTTTGTGCACAACTTTTATGGATGAGGCAAACTTTAAAGGAATACGGTGTCATTTGTGACAAAGTGCCTCTTTGGTGTGACAACGAAAGTGCCATCAAGATTTCTCTCAACCCGGTGCAACACTTCAAGACGAAGCATATTGAGACTCGGTATCATTTCATCCGGGATCACATTAGGCGAGGGGAGATCGAGCTCAAATATGTCAACACTCATGATAACCTTGCAGATATTTTCACGAAACCCTTGGATGAAGCAAGATTTCGTGAGTTAAGGCATGAGCTAAATATCATTGATTCGAGCAATGTGACTTGAACCCTTGCACACCCCACCTCACTCAACTTGTTGTCTAGCTTAGATGTAGACATGGACATAGGGGGAGTGTTGTTCTCTCAATGAACTCTCCCTCCCCCCATTATGCATAAGTCGATCAACTCTTTCACATTAGCCATTTTTGATGGTACTTGTGCTTCAAAGACGAGTTTTGGTCATGGGCCCAAGGATAATTCTTCGCGTGCCATACCAATTAACTCAAAGATAGGTGGCTCCGGCCACCGCCCTCTCCTGAGAGAGGCCAGAGCTCGCTCTGTTTCGTGTGGTTGTTTTTGTTTGAGTGGTTTCTGGTCCGTTGTTTGTGTGTGTGTTGCCTTGTTGGTCTTCTCCTTCTCTTGGCCTTGCTTTCGGGTTTTTTGGAGCGTTAGCCGTTGGTTTAGAAGCCGTGTGGTTGCTGAAGCGGTACTACCGCTGGTGGCGAGCGGTACTACCGCTCCTAGCGGTTCTACCGCCCTCCAGCGCGGTACTAGCGCTGTGAGGCGCGGGCAGGGGGTTATATCGGGGGCAGAGGGAGTTTCTTCTCCCCCATACCCATTCGCTCGCCCCCTCGCTCTGTTCCTCTCTCTTCAGCAACCGGCACCGTGGGAGGGCTCCGGCGAATCTCCCTCTCCGGGGCGCTCCTCTCCATTTCCTTCGGTGGAGTCGATCCCCACCTTGTCCTCTTGCCATGGATGCCGGTATTGCCCCCGTTCCATGTTTCCTTTTGTCTAGATTTCCAATCTAGCTTCTTCGGGGCAATAGGAGTTGCATCTCTAGATTTTTGGCCAGATCTAGGCTTGAGTAGGATGGAGAATGCTTCTAGACAGTTTGGATTAGTGTTTGGTTGGAGTATTTTTGAATTTGGTAGGAAGGTAGTACTGGATCTAACCACGGAAGTAGGAAACTGCTGTTTCCCCGCCTCGAGCGGTACTACCGCTCTCTCCAGAGCGGTACTACCGCTTGGAGCGGTACTACCGCTGAAGGGTCACGGTACTACCGCCCCTCTACCAGTTTCCGTCATACTCCTACCTCTCAGTGATCCTTTTGCTCGTGTTTTGTGGCTCACGCTCATTCTTTCTGGTTGTTTGCGTGTTTTTGTGTGTGGTTCTAGGTGATGAGGTTCCTGAGCATCAGGCTCGTCGTGTCAACCCCGGTTGTGCCTCGTCCAAGCGCTACCGTACCATTGAGCCTGCCGGAGGATCTTCTAGTGCTCCACCTCCACCTCAACTCCAGAAGAAGCATGGGGTCAAGCCAAAGCCAGGCAAAACCGTGCCAGAAATGCCGCCCAAGGAGTTCTGGGCAAGGCGTCGCCGCAACCCGTATGAGGCAGACCAATATCCCACTTTGGTCAACCGTCCGTTCTGGAACAGGTTCCAGTTTGCCATCTACTTTGATGTTCTCAAAGCCAAGAAGAACCTCTATGTCAACATGCACTCCGTCGACACCGACCATATGGAGAAAGATCCTGAATACTTTGGTGAAGCTCTTCAGATGTGCACTCAATTGAACATTCTTGGGATCATGCAATTCAACAAGGATTATGATGCTGATATTGTGGCCCAATTCTATGCCACGGTTCACCTTGGGACTGATGAGGACAGGACACTGACTTGGATGACTAATGGCAAGTTGCTTTCCGTTAAGTGGAAAGCTTTCATGGATTTGATTGGGGTGCAAGATCTTGGTCTTGAGTCTTCTGTCGGCTTTCGCCCCCACCGCCGCACCAACGCCCTCACAAGCAAGCTTTGTGGCCCTACTGCACTCTGAGGATCAATCCTGAGACGAAGAAGGAAACCTATGAGCTGCCTGCCTATCTGGATATCCTTCACCGTATCTTCAAAGAGACTCTTTTCCCTCGTATCGGGAATCTGGACCAGGTTCACTCTTATCTCGTGGACATGCTTCTCTTCTGTCAGCGTGAGAAGGGACAGAACACCGGAGAGACCCTGGATATCTCTCATGTGATGTGGCCTGAGCTGTTATCTGCTATCCCTGAGCGCAAGTGCCTGATCTATGGTCCATTCATCATGCTGCTGATTGAGAAGGCCTGGGATCGTGTCTATCCCCAGGTGTTGCTGGAGACTAGAGACTTGGTCTCTCACGACATCAAGTGTCTGAGGAAGAAGGATACCTAGGGCACTTAGGCCCCTAGGACTGGAGTTCCGTCATCTGCTACTGCCATGGAGACCGAGGATGAGACTGGGGCTGAGGCTGAGGATGATGATGATGACTACGTGCCCTCCGAGGCAGAGCCCTCGTGGGCAAAGAAGCTCAAGCTCAAGATGAAGAAGTTGTTCTGCATGGAGTCTCACGGTCAGTACATGACTCATGTGGCTGAGAAGAAGGCCTGAGGTCGCCACAAGGAGCTCATGCGACAGATGGGTGCTATTGTGATCAGTGGATCTGAGGATCAGCTTACTAAGGAGGAGGAGTGGATTCAGCAGCACTGCCCGTGGACCGATTCTGATGCCGAGCACTTCCAGACCGACGACGGTGGCGCAGATGATCCCACTGAGCTCTGATGTGTGTGTCCCTCGTTTGCTCTCACCTGGAGCCATAGCAACACTCCCTCTCCTTTTTGGTGTCTCGATGCCAAAGGGGGAGAGAGTTTAGGGATTTGTGCTTTGTGTCTTCCATCTTCTGTGTTTGTGTTTTCCTTGCTTCTGCTTTGTTTGGTTTATGTCAGTGAGACCTAAGCTCGAGTCATATGGTGTGAGACATATGCTACCTTATCTTTCTAGTATCATTATCTATGTCGATATCTAGCTTATGAGTTGCAATGCTTATCCTGTTAAGTTAACTTATGAGTTGCATGCTTATCCTGTTAAGTTATCTTTGCTACTCTCGTTTACCCCACTTAGGTGGTTGGTCTCTAAAATGTAGGGGGAGCATTGATCCTAGTATGTGTGCCGTGCAGTCCAAAGCACTTATCTAGAGAGCACACATCTACATTTTAGGACGTTGGGGTTTTTGCGCTTGTTCTATATCTCTCATATTGTGCAAATCCCGTATTGTCATCAATCCACCAAAAAGGGGGAGATTGTAAGGGCATATTTATCCCCAAAATGTTTTGGTGATTGATGACAATGCTTGTGCGGCCTAATCGTGTGCGTTAAGTTCTTTCAGAGATTCATCGTTTGGCACGAGACGGTTATCTCCCCTCGGTGTTTTATTCAAGACGGTGTAGCTCCTTAGTTTCGTTGTTGGTGGACTAGTTTCATAGGAGTCACCGTACTATCAAGAGGGGATCCGCTTTGGTAAGACTAGGGTGGAATCAACACGTACACATCCATATCACACCCGTCGTTTTCTTTCCGCTTCATTGGAGCTGCCTTGTCGGTGTCAAAACCGGCGGATCTCGGGTAGGGGGTCCCGAACTATGCGTCTAGGCGGATGGTAACAGGAGACAAGGGACATGATGTTTTTACCCAGGTTCGGGCCCTCTCGATGGAGGTAAAACCCTACTCCTGCTTGATTAATATTGATGATATGGGTAGTACAAGAGTAGATCTACCACGAGATCAGAGTGGCTAAACCCTAGAATCTAGCCTATGGTATGATTGTTGTTCGTCCTACGGACTAAAACTCTCTGATTTATATAGACACCGGAGAGGGCTAGGGTTACACAGAGTCGGTTACAATGGGAGGAGATCTTCATATCGTATCACCAAGCTTGCCTTCCACGCCAGGAAAGTCCCATGCGGACACGGGACGGAGTCTTCAATCTTGTATCTTCATAGTCCGGGAGTCCGGCCAAGGGTTATAGTCCGGCCATCTGGACACCCCCTAATCTAGGACTCCCTCAGTAGCCCCTGAACCAGGCTTCAATGACGACGAGTCCGACGCGCAAGTTGTCTTCGGCATTGCAAGGCGGGTTCCTCCTCCGAATATTTCATAGAAGATGTTGAACACCAGGATAGTGTCCGGCTCTGCAAAACAAGTTCCACATTCCTTCGTAGAGAGAGTAATATTTGTATCAATCGGATCTGCTGACGTATTCTGCGGCGTGACATCATGCCACAGCCAGGCTCTTTATTCATTTTATCGTTCCACCTCAGCGCATTTAGCGAGGCGGTTTCCTTGGCACGTCTTGTCAAAGCAGAGATCGTGTCCCCTTATTCCGGGATTCTCATCAATACGGGTGTGGGTAACCCAACCGCGCCATTAACCGCGGTGCTTGGGAGATAAGCGAGTTTTATTAGGCCGGTGAGGGGCTCATAGTTTTGGCCGCCCATATAAGGGGATAAGGATCCGCCCTTTCCATTCACAACTTCCTCCTCCTCTGCTTATCCGTCCCTGTGTGCTCGAGCTCCAGCGGCCAAGCCCGCACTTCCCACCTCAACCTTCTCCAACCATGTCTGGAGCGGGAGGTAGATGGATGGCCTCCTCCGTCACGGAGGGGCAAATCAAAAACCTGAGGAAGGCCGAATACTTGTCTAACGACATCGCGCACCGGCTCCCAGATGCGGGGCAACTTATCCCCACCCCCAGGCCCCATGAGAGGGTTGTTTTTCTTCCCCATTTCCTTCGTGGACTGGGTTTTCCTCTTCACCCGTTCGTCCGGGGGCTCATGTTCTACTATGGCTTGGACTTCCACGATCTGGCCCCGAACTTTATCCTCAACATCTCGGCGTTTATCATCGTGTGCGAGGCCTTCTTCCACATCCAGCCCCACTTCGGCCTATGGCTGAAGATCTTCAGCGTCAAGCTGAAGGTCGTGCAAGGCCAACAGGTGGAGCGGAGGCGCCATGGTGGGCAAGATAGCCAACGTCACCTGGCTCGAGGGTGCCTTTGTGGAAACTATCAAAGGGTGGCAATCTGGGTGGTTTTATATCACCGAGCCGCGTGACCCTAAATGGGCAGCGGCCCCTGAATTTCGATCCGGCATTCCCACCCGGCTCACGTCTTGGAAAGAGACGGGCCTGTCGTGGGGCAATCTGGAAGAGGTGACCGGACTCCAAACCTGCGTCCGAGACCTGGTGACCAAGAAGGTCAAGCTTGTCAACGTGGTCAAGGTCATGCTCTTCCGCCGGATCCTCCCGTGTCAACGATGGGACTTCAATTTGTGGGAGTTCGACCCGGCCCGGCACCAGACTCTATCCAGGCTCTTCGAAACGAAGCACGAGGACGTCTGGAAGGTGCTTTTCAAGAGTTCCAAGGTCTCCCCTCCCGTCACTGAGGATCGCGGGTTCTGCGCCAAACGTGAAGCCTCCGAAGTAAGCTTACCTTTAGTCCCTTACGGGATACCCGAATTTCATAGTGTGACTTTATGTGGGATCTAAACTCATGTTCCTTTGACAGGATTGGAAGAGGACATCCGGACAGTTTGATTGTCCGGCCCCTTTGCCCGAAGGCCCAGTAGATGCACACTTAGCGAAGCTACTGGTTCCGGCACCCCACGTGGTGCCGGAGAAGAAAGCCAAGGAGAAGGCCACGGGGACCCGAAAGAGTTCCCGGCGCCCGGTGTCGTCGGATTTGCTTGACGGCTCCAATGCACCCTCCGCCTCCGAAGATGAGGAGGAGGAGTAAGAAGAAGATGCCTCTCCCCCTCCAACGGGGGGAGGAAAGAAGAGAAAGGCCGCCCCAACTGGGGAAGCCGAAGGGTCCAAGAAGGGGAAGCCCCTACTGCCGGACTATGCCCCCGACGCCGAAGACGGAGAGGAGGACTGGCCATCCAGGGTCAAGCCCCTCGCAAAATCGTAAGTGTCCGGCTACCCGAATGACTTATTGCACTCCTTTATTATTTGATAGCTCCTAACACCGAAGCTAATCATGCAGTCCGCCCAGAGCTCAGCTTGGCGATTCATCGAGCGGATCTCTGAATTCGTCGGATGTGAATAGCGCTTCACTTCCGGCGGCCTCCTCCCCTCTCCCTACATACGATGCTAAGGTGGAGTCCCGTAAGGGACAAAACCAAGAGGATGTGGTCCTGGAAGCGCCACAAGGCAACCTTCCGGACTCTCAGCCCAAAGGGGGTAAAGCCCCGGAGGGATCTAAGTCCGGCCCTGGGCCGGACACTGCTCCGGAACCATCAGTGGTTCCAGAGCCCGACAGGCGGCGCCTTCATAAGAAGGGCAAGCATGCGACGCCGGCGACTTCCGTCCACCCGGAGGTGTCGGACAATTTGCTGGAGGCGCTTAACGGCGCCTCCATCGACGAAGAACACCGCACTGTTGTGAGTGCGGTGATTCAGAAAGTTCAGTCCGCCAAGAGCGGGCTGACGGAAGCCTGCACAAGCCTGTTAACGGGATTTGAGGTATGTGTTCAAAAACATATATAAAAAATGTTACCGCATAGACAGTAGACCCTGATGCTTAGTTCGGTGTTCGGAAAGAAAAGCCGAACTGAGGATCTTAAAAGATATAAGCAGGAGTCTAATAGAAATATGTCAATATGGGAATGCAGGTTGCGCTGCTGATCTCTGCCGCACTGACTGCGGAGGTCAGTGCCTTGAAGGAAAGCCTCGATCAGTCCGAGAGCGAGCTCGGCCGTGCCAAGAAGCAGCTCATGGATAAAGAGGGTACATAGTACCTCCTGTAAATGTATATAGTAATACTTGGTTGCATAATAATAACAGGACCAACGTTAATGTTGCAGGAGCCACGACCGAGGTGGCGACCCTGAAAGAGGCGGTTTCGAAGGCCGAAAAGAGTGCGGCCTTGGAGCGCACCGAGCGAGAGAAGCATGAGGCGCGGGTGACAGAGGTGCGGCAAGAGCTCCAGGCTCTCGTGGAAAAACACGAGAGTTTGGAGCGTGACTCGAAGACTCGAGAGTCCGAGCTTGCCTTGGCTCTTGAGAGTGCCAAGACCGCTAAGGCCGAAGCCCAGAAGGCCCTTCAGGAGATCGAGGTGATGAAGAAGATAGCGGCGGGTAAGGCATTCTTTATGCAAAGCAAAAATATAAAAGTTAATTATCTGCTACTTACCCGAATCCGGAGGTCTCCAGGAGCGTTCGCCGATCTGCCCCGTAGTGTGTCTAATGCCGCCGCATACTACCGAGCCGAAGAGGGGAGCTCGACAAAAAAAGTGTTCTGGTCTCAGTATGCTGAGGCCGAACATCCGGTGCCCCTGAGCGACCAGCTGAAGCAGTTGGTTGAGCTCCACAAGGTGGCCGAACAGGCCATGAAGGGCCTCATAGCTCGGCTGTGGCCTGGAGAAGCCATGCCTGGGAGCTACTTCGGTCTGGTGCGGCGGCTGGTGGACGCGTATTCGTGGATTGAGGTCCTCAAGCGCTCCGTTTGTATTGAAGGTGCCCGTCGGGCCCTTGCCCGTGCTAAGGTGCACTGGGGCAAGCTAGACGCGGAGAAGCTGCTGACGGACGCGCCACCGCCGGGCAAGGAGTATCGTACGCCCGAGATGTATTACAATGGCGTTCTGAAGGGTGCCCGCCGCATAGCGGATGAGTGCTCCAAAGATGTAATTTTTGAGTAAACTCGCATTTGTTATCCTGTACGCTGAAGCTTTGTTCATATGAGTTAAGCAATGCTTGTTGATTTAAAATATTACCTTCTGTGCGGACATTTATCAAATCTGAGAGATGCAAGTCGTCGGCTTCGACCCCCATGCCACGAGTGCTGGGGTGTTCGGGATAAACCTGAGCGCTCTTGTTCCCATTCTTGGGTCCATCTAGGGAGGCGTTCAGCACAACGAACCAGGCCGTCGGACTTATAATGCTTTATCACTCACACTTAGCCATAGAATTCTATAATTTTAAATTTCGGCGAAGCCCCTAGTATTTGGAAGACCGAGTTCGGGGCGCTATCCACGCCTAGGCCGGATAAGTCCGGTTCCTTGCTTGAAGCGGCATAAGTCTTTAAGGACTCGAAAAAAACCTCGCGAACAGCGACCGGTCTATCGCACTATCATGACAGTCAGTTTTAGCTTTCTCTACTGAGGTGTTAACCCAGCTCAACTGGGGCACAATCGCAGTAGTTCTCCCAGCGCTACCTTAGCCAACAATGCGGAACGTAAGGTACCAAAACATGGGAGCCGGGCAAACCCAACTATTGACCAAAGACATGATTCGGAGCCGATGCATATAGTGTTATAAGTTCGGGGTGCCACACTTGTTAGAGTGTTCGGTCTTCTCACACCATGTTATGGGGTGTTGTAAGCCCCTGGTGTATTATCCGTACCAAAATGTACGGTTGCATAGTGTCATGACTGAACATATTTGCATATAAAAATAGATAAGTACAATAATAGGTAAGAGCTATGTATTGTTTATTAAAAAAGGGCTGCTGCGAAAGCAGAACGATAGAAAAAGTGCGGTAAGCAAGAGATGGGAGTATTTGACATATTCCCCTTCAGGGGCAAGCTGCAGGATTGTAAGAGAAACAGGTATTAAACTCATTATAGAGACCACCTTGACTTTTGATGTGGCTTGCTTCCTCCCTGGCTATTGCATCCTTGGTTCGGCGAGAGTATTGCCGGACAGGCCTTCCGAATAATTGGGTCCTGAAAGTGTGTGAAAAAGGAAAACGACAAAATAGGGAGCCCCCTAGTGCGGTTGAGCCGCATTCTGGGCGTGCCGTTGTTGTGCCCCTACCCTTATGCCCATGGTATCTCTAAGGCGTAATTATGTACGCCTGGTACCAGTATTGCCATTTGGCGGGGGCTGGGGTTGGGGCCACACTGCTATGCTTGCTCGGAACGTGCCAGCCGGATTTGTTGTAGGTTACTTCGGGCTCGCTTGACGTTGTCCGGATGTTTGGCACCTCGATTGGAGAACTGCCTTGAGAGGCTACTCTGTACTTCCGCTGTAAGGGCCGCCTTGTGCTCCTCCGTTCGGAGAGAGCGTTCGGTGTTTCCGTTTACCGTGATGACTCCGCGAGGTCCTGGCATCTTGAGCTTGAGATATGCGTAGTGCGGCACCATAATGAATTTGGCAAATGCGCCGAGCAGGGCGTGATAGCCGCTGCGGAATGGGACTATGTCGAAGATTAACTCCTCGCTCCGGAAGTTATCCGGGGATCCGAAGACCACTTCGAGTGTGACCGAGCCTGTACAGCTGGCTTCTACCCCTGGTATGACACCTTTGAAGGTTGTCTTTGTGGGTTTAATCCTTGAAGGATCGATGCCCATTTTTCGCACTGTGTCCTGGTAAAGCAGGTTCAGGCTACTACCGCCGTCCATTAGGACTCTGGTAAGGTGGAATCCGTCGATAATTGGGTCTAGGACCAGTGTGGCGAATCCGCCGTGATGGATGCTGGTGGGATGGTCCCGCCGATTGAAGGTGATCGGGCAGGAGGACCATGGGTTGAACTTTGGGGCGACTGGCTCTAGCGCATAGACGTCCTTGAGAGCACGCTTCTGCTCCCTTTTGGGGATGTGGGTTGCGTATATCATGTTCACCGTCAGAACTTGCGGGGGAAATCCCTTCTGTCCTTTGTTGTTCGGCGGCCGGAGCCCCTCCTCGTCATCGCTATGTAGCCCCTTGTCTCTGGTCTCGGCACTTAACTTGCCTGCCTGCTTGAACACCCAACAATCCCTGTTGGTGTGATTGGCTGGTTGTTCGGGTGTGTCGTGTATCTGGCACGAGCGATCGAGTATCCGGTCTAAGCTGGATGGGCCCTGAGGGTTTCTTTCGAATGGCTTCTTCCGCTGACCCGGTTTAGAGCCTCTGAATCCGGCATTGACTGCCGTATCTTCAGTATTATCACCGTTAATGCAGCGTTTATGCTTGTTGCGACGTGACCTGCCGTTGTTATCCTTGGTATCCGAATTGCTGGGGCTCTTGGTTATGTTGTTGCTACGAGCTAGCCAGCTGTCTTCTCCCGTGCAGAAGCGAGTCATGAGTGTCGTGAGGGCTGCCATAGACTTTGGCTTTTCCTGTCCTAGGTGCCGGGCAAGCCATTTGTCTCGGATGTTGTGCCTGAAGGCTGCGAGGGCCTCGGCATCCGGACAATCGACTATTTGATTTTTCTTGGTCAGGAACCGTGTCTAGAATTGTCTGGCCGATTCCTCTGGCTGCTGGATTATGTGGCTTAGGTCATCGGCGTCTGGTGGTCGCACATAGGTGCCCTGGAAGTTGTCAAGGAATGCGGATTCCAGGTCCTCCCAACAACTAATTGATTCTGCTGGCAGGCTATTAAGCCAATGTCGAGCTGGTCCTTTAAGCTTGAGCGGGAGGTATTTGATGGCGTGTAGATTATCACCACAGGACATGTGGATATGAAGGAGATAATCTTCGATCCATACCGCAGGATCTGTTGTGCCATCATATGATTCGATGTTTACGGGTTTGAAGCCCTCGGGGATTTGATGATCCATTACTTCGTCTGTGAAGCATAGTGGGTGTGCGGCGCCCCTATACTGGGCTATATCGCGATGCAGCTCGGACGAGCTTGGTCTGTTGTATTCGGCTGGGCCATATTTATTATGTCCGGCGTGACGGCTAGCGTCACGTGAAGCGGGGCACCCATGCGATCCGTAGATCGATCTTGTTTGCCTTGCCTTATTCTCCAAGATGTCTTGCAGGTCTGTTGCGTCTCCCCGTACTCTGGTATGTTTTGAGCGGTGTCGGGGTGCGGCTTGGGTTGAGGGCCTGAAGGCCTCTCTACCGCGGCCACGGGGTGGCCGATCGGGCGCATCGTACACTGGTGATGTAGGTTTAGTTGCTTCCTCCTCAAGTTGGGGAAGCAGCCTGCGCTTCGGGTAGCTCTTGGATGGGCGTTCTAGTTTATACTCTTCGGCCGCCAGGACTTCGGTCCATCTGTCGGCTAGCAAGTCTTGGTCAGCTCTAAGCTGCTACTGTTTCTTCTTGAGGCAGCTTGCCATGGCTACGAGTCTGCGTTTGAAACGCTCTTGCTCGACGGGATTCTCTAGCACGACGAATTCATCGTCATCGAGGCTTGCCTCGTCTTCGGAGGGAGGCATGTAATTGTCATCCTCATCCTCTTTGTCGGCCGCTCTCTCATGAGGGCTGGCTCCTTCGTCCTCCTGCACTGAATCCTGCTGGAGGGGGTTGTCTTCGGCGCTGTCCGGTGTATTGTTATCTCCGGTGCCGGAATCGCCGTTTTTTCTTTGGCGGGACTTAGAGCGGCGCCGCTGATGTTGGCGCTTGGGTTGCTTCTTGGAGGGGTCATCCTCCGTTTTCTCCTCGCCATCCCCCGCTTTAGGGGTGTCGACCATGTATATGTCATATGACGAGGTGGCCTTCCAGTTCCCTATAGGCATTGGTTCTTGATCGTCTCCTTCATCGGCGTCCATGCCGTCGATGTCTTTGGAGTTGAAGTCGAGCATGTCGGTTAAATCATCGACAGTGGCTACGAAGTGGGTGGTGGGTGGGCTACAAATTTCTTCGTCGTCCGCATCCCAACCGTGTTGGCCGTAGTCCGGCCAGGGCTCTCTTGACAAAGAGAGAGACTTCAACGAATTCAGGATGTTGCCGGAAGGTGAGTGCTGAAAGACATCTGCGGCGGTGAATTCCATGACCGGAGCCCAATCGGGCTTAATCGGAAGAGGTGCGGGATTTATGGAGTCCGGCACCTCGGAGTCACGGGCCTTGCGAGGGACTAGGCTGGTATCCGGCTCTATCGCCGTAGAGATTGCGGTTTCCGAGGCGACGTCTAACCGTCCGTCCCCGACTGGCGTAGTGGGCTCCGAGCTAATGGTCGGAGCGGACACCTGAGCGACGCTCTGGGCATTGTCCAATGACAGAGCTAAATCGTGCCCATCATGAAAGTGCGGCGCGCCCGGTTGTGGCTCGAATCTGTCGAAGATCAAGTCCCCGCGGATATCGGCCGTGTAGTTTAAGCTTCCAAACCTGACCAGATGGCCAGGGGCGTAGCTTTCGATGTGCTCCAGATGGCCGAATGAGTTGGCCCGCAGTGCGAAGCCGCCGAATACGAAGATCTGTCCGGGGAGAAAAGTCTCATCCCGGACCGCATCGCGATTGATGAGCGAAGAAGCCATCGGGCCTAAAAGGCGATGACACAGAGGAACTCTCAATGAAAGCACCAATGTCGGTGTCAAAACCGGCGGATCTCGGGTAGGGGGTCCCGAACTGTGCGTCTAGGCGGATGGTAACAGGAGACAAGGGACACGATGTTTTTACCCAGGTTCGGGCCCTCTCGATGGAGGTAAAACCCTACTCCTACTTGATTAATATTGATGATATGGGTAGTACAAGAGTAGATCTACCACGAGATCGGAGTGGCTAAACCCTAGAATCTAGCCTATGGTATGATTTTTGTTCGTCCTATGGACTAAAACTCTCCGGTTTATATAGACACCGGAGAGGGCTAGGGTTACACAGAGTCGGTTACAATGGGAGGAGATCTTCATATCGTATCGCCAAGCTTGCCTTCCACGCCAAGGAAAGTCCCATGTGGACACGGGACGGAGTCTTCAATCTTGTATCTTCATAGTCCGGGAGTCCGGCCAAATGTTATAGTCCGGCCATCCGGACACCCCCTAATCCAGGACTCCCTCATGCCTTTTTCCCCTAAGTATGCTTTGTTCTGCCCCAGCGGTAGTACCGTGATCCACAGCGGTAGTACCGCCGAAGCACCCCAGCGGTAGTACCACTCCCAGAGCGGTAGTACCGCTCCAAGCGGTAGTACCGCTCTCCGAACGGTAGTACCGCTTGGGGTCTTCGGTCGTAGTACCGCAGTGCTTCCGGGCTACTGCCGCCTCGATTCGAGAACGAAGTTTTTTGTGTCGGGTTTTGTGGTACTAAGGGCGGTAGTAGTGGCGGTAGTACCGCTCCAAGCGGTAGTACTGCGCCTACCCCCACAGTAGTACCGCCCTGGGGTCAGGGCCATGTCAGCGCGGCAGTACCGCTGGGTATGAGCGGTAGTACCGCCCTGAGTGGTAGTATCGCCCTTCCCTAGCGGTAGTACCGCTCTGTGCGGGGCTGCTCAGTGGAATAACGGTTGGATTGATTCCCCCACTATATAAAGGGGTCTTCTTCCCCAAAGTTGACCTACCTCTTTCCCCCAAAGCTCCATTGTTGCTCCAAGCTCCATTTTCGCCCAATCTCTCTCCCTAGCCAATCAAACTTGTTGATTTGCTCGGGATTGGTTGAGAAGGCCCAGATCTACACTTCCACCAAGAGAAATTTGATTCCCCCCACTTATCCCTAGCGTATCTTGTTACTCTTGGGTGTTGAGCACCCTAGACGGTTGAGGTCACCTCGAAGCCATATTCCATTGTGGTGAAGCTTCGTGGTGTTGTTGGGAGCCTCCAAGTGTTGTGGAGATAGCCCCAATCTTGTTTGTAAAGGTCTGGTTGCCGCCTTCAAGGACACCAATAGTGGAATCATGGCATCTCGCATTGTGTGAGGGCGTGAGGAGATTACGGTGGCCCTAGTGGCTTCTTGGGGAGCATTGTGCCTCCACACTGCTCTAACGGAGACGCACTTCCCCTTAAAAGGAAGGAACTTCGGTAACACATCCTCGTCTCCACCGGATCCACTCTTGGTTATCTTGTGCCTTTACTTTTGCAAGCTTACTTGAGTTGTATCTATTGCTTGCTAGTGTGCTAATTGTCTTTACATCATATAGGTTTTCCACGTAGTTGCACATCTAGACAACCTATTTCATTGCAAGGTTTAAATTGTTAAAGAAAAGTCTAAAATTTGTTAGTTGCCTATTCACCCCCCCCTCTGGTCAACCATATCGATCCTTTCACTAGGGTATAAGAGTATATATAGGTGAAAGAAGTACGTCGGTGGAGCTACGAGGGGCCCACGAGGGTGGGGGCGCGCCTACCCCCCTGGGCGTGCCTCCTGCCTCGTGGCTTCCTCGTAGAATTCCAGACTTCAACTCCAAGTCTTCTGGATTGCTTTCGGTCGAAGAAAGATCCTCGCGAAGGTTTCGTTCCATTTGGACTCCGTTTGATATTCCTTTTCTATAAAACACCAAAATAGGCAAAAAAACTGGCACTGGGCCTCCGATTAATAGGTTAGGCCCAAAATAATATAAAAGAGTATATCAAAACCCATTAAACATTCAAAATAGATAATATAATAGCATGGAACAATCAAAAATTATAGATACATTGGAGACATATTAGACTACTCCCTCCTCATCGTGGTGGCCGCCGGGATGATAAAGATGGCCACCGGAGATGATTCCCCCCTCCGGCAGGGTGCCGGAACAAGGTCTAGATTGGTTTTCGCGGATACAGAGACCTGGCAGTGATGCCCCACAAATGTAGGGGATCTACCGTAGTCCTTTCGATAAGTAAGAGTGTTGAACCCAACGAGGAGCAGAAGGAAATGACAAGCGGTTTCCAGTAAGGTATTCTCTGCAAGCATTGAAATTATTGGTAAACAGATAGTTTTGTGATAAGGTAATTTGTAACGAGTAACAAGAAATGGAAGTAAATAAGGTGCAACATGGTGGCCCAATCCTTTTTGTAGCAAAGGACAAGCCTGGACAAGTTCTTATAATGAGAAAAGCGCTCTCGAGGACACATGGGAATTATCGTCAAGCTAGTTTTCATCACGCTCATATGATTCGCGTTCGTTACTTTGATAATTTGATATGTGGGTGGACCGGTGCTTGGGTACTGCCCTTTCTTGGACAAGCATCCCACTTATGATTAACCCCTATTGCAAGCATCCGCAACTACAAAAGAAGTATTAACGTAAACCTAACCATAGCATGAAACATATGGATCCAAATCAGCCCCTTACGAAGCAACTCATAAACTAGGGTTTAAGCTTCTGTCACTCTAGCAACCCATCATCTACTTATTACTTCCCAATGCCTTCCTCTAGGCCCAAATAATGGTGAAGTGTCATGTAATCAACGTTCACATAACACCACTAGAGGAAAGACAACATACATCTCATCAAAATATCGAACGAATACCAAATTCACATGACTACTAATAGCAAGACTTCTCCCATGTCCTCAGGAACAAACGTAACTACTCACAAAGCATATTCATGTTCATAATTAGAGGGGTATTAATATGCATTAAGGATCTGAACAAATGATCTTCCACCGAATAAACCAACTAGCATCAACTACAAGGAGTAATCAACACTACTAGCAACCCACATGTCCCAATCTAAGGTTTTGGGACAAAGATTGGGTACAAGATATGAACTAGGGTTTGAGAGGAGATGGTGCTGGTGAAGATGCTGATGGATATTGACCCCCTCCCGATGAGAGGATCGACGGTGATGACGATGGTGATGATTTCCCCCTCCCGGAGGGATGTTTCACCGGCAGAACAGCTCCAGTGGAGCCCTAGTTTGATTCCGCCAAGGTTCCGCCTCGTGGCGACGGAGTTTCGTTCCGTAAGCTTGCTTATTATTTTTTTTCCAGGGTAAAAGACTTCATATAGCAGAAGATGGGCATTGGAGGGCTACCAGGGGGCCCACGAGGCAGAGGGGTGCGCCCAGGGGGTAGGGCGCGCCCCCACCCTCGTGGCCAGGGTGTGGGCCCCCTCTGGTATTTCTTCCGCTCAGTATTTTTTTATTAAATCCAAAAGTAACTTCCGTGGAGTTTCAGGACTTTCGGAGCTGTGCAGAATAGGTTTCTAATATTTGCTCCTTTTCCAGCCCAGAATCCCAGCTGTCGGCATTCTCCCTCTTCATGTAAACCTTGTAAAATAAGAGAGAATAGCTATAAGTATTGTGACATAATGTGTAATAACAGCCCATAATGCAATAAATATTGATATAAAAGCATGATGCAAAATGGATGTATCAACTCCCCCAAGCTTAGACCTCGCTTGTCCCCAAGCGGAAGCCGATATCGAAAAATATGTCCACATGTTTAGAGATAGAGGTGTCGATAAAAATAAAATACGGACATGAGGGCATCATGATCATTCTTATAACAACAACATATATATATATATATATATATATATATATATATATATATATATATATATATATATATTATCATATGATTTCTTATCCTCAAGTAACAATCTATCCACAATGTTAAGTATAAATCAGACACTTCATTGAGAACTAACAAACCATGATCGCGGTCATTGAAGCAATTGCAATGCCGGTTTACAGTAACCAAAACTGATGACGTCATGCCGGTTTACAGCAACCAAAAATGATGACGACATGGAGATTTGCCAATTAACAGAAGATATCCAAGACGCAAGATGGTGTGAAGGATTGACATGAACCAGTTCAAATCAATCTGGGGCCTAATGTTGGGGATATTACCACTAGGCGTAAAACCGGCCTACTTGGGCCGGGTTAACTTCATTAGTGGCGTAAACAGATGAAGGCCCAAGGCCTGTAGTCGGTTAGAACATGTAGCCGTAAACCGGCCTGATGTATGACTTGTATTGTAAGTAAGGAATAGAGAGATACCAACCGGAATACGAGTATGAACCGGTTAGGACTCTATGGACCAACGGGCGTCACCCGTGTATATAAGGGGATGACCGGTGGCGGTTCAGGACAGACAACCACAACTCGAGCCTAGGCGAAGCTTGTTTGCTCCCTAGCCATCGAGATCATATCAATTCCATCACAACTAGACGTAGGCTTTTACCTTCATCGAAGGGGCCGAACTAGTATAAAACCCTCGTGTCTTTGTGTCCGCTTTAACCCCTTCAAGTAAACTCGTAGCGATGGCTCCACGACTAAGTCCTTTCGCTAGGACATCTCCGTGACAAATCCACGACACCGAGGACACGAAGTATGATTATCATGAGCACATGGCTCTTGCCTCAAGACAATTTTGGAGTAAGAAGAATACAAGACCCAACTTCAACAAGAACAACTCAAGTGGCCTCAAGGGCAAGCAACAAGTTAGAACTTGTTTCAGCTGTGGCAATGTGAGACATTTCATTGCGGATTGTCCTTACGAGAAGCGGGAAGACAATGGTGGCAAGTTCATCCGAAAAGACAAAGCCAAGTCCTTCCCCAACAAGAACAACTTCACCAAGAAGACTCCTACTCGCGGGTTGGTGGTTCAAGAAGAATACCGTGAGGATGACGATGATGATGAAGATGGTGAAACAATGGCCATGGCATCCGTTGCCATTGTCACAACTCCTCGGGTGTCTCTCTTCGATGCACCTAACGAGAACATCACCGCCAAGTGCCTCATGGCTAAGGCCACCAACAAGGTAACCCCCAATATCAAAACCACCATTATTCCTAATCCTCCTTCAACGGATGACTTTGATAATGGTAAGAGGTCTAATGAGGAGGTTAATGAATTTGAGTCCTTCATGAGTAAGCTCAAGGGCAAATCCAAGAAGCACTTCGTTGCTCTCTTGGAACAACTTGGTGAAGCCAATGACATGATAGAGGCTCACGAAGAAACCATCTCTAAGATGGAAGGTCATAGTCGTGATTACGCCGATGAGATATCGGATCTATCTAATGATCTTGAGTAAGAGCCTGGGCATCGTTTGGCTCTTGAGGAGTCACACAACGATGACCATGCCAAATTAAAGAAAGATCTTGATCATGCTCTTGTTGTGTCTCGTGTTCTAACTTCCGAGAAGACTAAACTTGGGGTTGATCATGCTAGACTCAAGGAGGAGTTTGATGTACTTGACAAGGCCCATAAGGTCTTGAAAGGTGCTCATGCAAACCCCAAGGAGTCTCATGCTCAACTCCAAGTTAAGCTTACCAAGGAAAAGGCCACATTTCCTCACATGGTCTTAATTGATAATGCAAATGCTACTAACCCATGTTGTGAGCATGTGCATCTTGTGTAGGAGAATGCCAAGTTGAAGGAACAACTCGAGAAAGGTCTTGTGTCATGCATACAAGGCGAGAAGAACCTAAATGACCTTTTGAGCAATCAAAAGGAAGTTGTGGGCAAGGAGGGAGTTGGGTTCACGCCCAAGTCCAAGAACAAGAAGAAGAACAAGGAGAAGAATAACAAGACCAATCGACCTCCCCCGCTCAAGCAAACCTTTGTGAAGGAAGGAGAGGGTGCTCCTAAGGAGAAGAATAACAATGTGAAGAGTGGTGATGCCAAAGAGCGCAAGGCCATGTCTCCCAACAAAGCCGGCGACTTTAACCCCTCTTATGTGTTGTGCCGTGCTAGTGATGGGCATGTTTATGCTAAATTTGTTGGTTCTTCTTATGAGTACATTGAATGGTCTATTTGGGTTCCTAAGGCCCTTGTTACTAACATCAAAGGACCCATTACTCAATGGGTACCTAAAACCAAGCATTGATATCTTGTAGGTCTTTGCTTCCGGTGGGGGATCATGGTTGGTCGATAGTGGAGCAACAAATCATATGACCGGGAGCAAGGACTTGGTGGTGGGCGTGCACAAGATCCCATCTATGCCCACCAATGTCGAATGGGGTGATGCCTCACATTCTAAGGTAATGGGTCTTGGCAAGGTTGTCATTTCTCATGATCTAACGATCGAGAAAGTCATGCTTGTTGAGTCCCTTGCGTTCAATTTACTTTCCCTTCGTCAACTCGCACTCATGGGCTTTGCCACCTTCTTTGATATTGATACCGTGGCCCTCTTGTGGAGCAAGACTCTTCAAGTAGCTTGTGTTGGGCATGTCGAGAACGGTCTCTATGTGATTAACTTTTCGGAGCAACCCACTAAGACCGCGACATGCCTAATGGCTAAAGTTGATGTGGGATGGCTTTGGCATCATCGTTTAGCCCACGTCAATATGAGATCTTTGCAAAGTCTTCTCAAGGGGGACCATGTTCATGGACTAACGAATGTTAGTTTTGCCAAAGATTGTGTTTGCAGTGCTTGTATCGAAGGAAAGCTTCATGAGACGGCTCACCCTCCCACGACTATCATCTACTCGAAGAGACCCTTGGAGCTCCTGCACATGGACCTCTTTGGGCCTCCATCCTTTGATAGTCTTGGGGGTAGAAAGTATTGCTTGGTGATTGTGGATGATTATTCAAGATACACTTGGGTATACTTCTTCAAGAGGAAGAGTGAGACTGAACAAACCGTCATCGACTTTGCAAATGAAGCTCAACGTCAACATAATGCAAAGATCCTGACAATAAGAAGTGACAACGGCACCCAGTTCAAGAACTACACCTTGGATGAGTTTCTTAGTGATGAAGGGATCAAGCATCAATATTCTGCACCATATACCCCTCAACAAAATGGTGTTGCAGAGAGGAAGAACTGGACGTTGCTGGATGCGGCAAGGACCATGATGGCGGAGTTCAAGTCTCCATACAACTTTTGGGCCGAAGCCATCAACACTGCATGTCATGCATCCAATCGGCTCTATCTCCGCAAAGGCTTGAACAAGACTCCGTATGAGATACTCACCGGGAACAAGCCCAATCTCAAGTACTTCCGGGTGTTCGAGTGTAAGTGTTTCATTCTCAAGAAAGGTGTTCATTTGTCTAAATTCGAGACTAGAGCTCATGAGGGCATATTTGTTGGTTATGCTACAAACTCTCATGCTTACCGTGTTCTCAACAAGTCCAACGGACTCATTGAGGAGACGTGTAACGTAGAGTTTGACGAAAATAACGGCTCCCAAGTGGAGCAAGGTGGTACTTGTGATGTAGGTGATGAAATTCCTCCCCAAGCCATAAGAAGAATGGGTATTGGTCATATCCTACCCATTGAGGAACCCCTTGTGGCCGAAGGAGAAGGACAATGCTCCACTTTAGTGGAGCCTTCACCTACTCAAGACCCACACGCTTCCGAAGAACAAAGTGAAGGCCCTCAACCTCGGGAACAAGACCAAGGGCAAGATCAATCTCAAGATGGTGGTGAACCTCCACATGATACCCAAGGTCAAGTTCTCCCCCTCGAGCAAGTTCAAGATCATGAGCAAGCTCAAGATCAAGAACAAGCTCATGACGATGCTCAAGATGATCAAGTGAACCCTCCTCCTTCGACATCTGAGGAGGAATTGGAGCGTCGTGCCGTGAAGATTGCTTCCAAACTCACCACCAAAGGTCATCTCATGGAGAATGTGGTTGGAAGCCTAAGAAAGGGGGTAAGCACTCGTAGACAATTAGCAAACTATTGTGAACATCACGCGTTTGTCTCTTGTGTTGAACCCCATAAGGTCTATGAGGCGCTCGAAGACTCGGATTGGCTCAATGCCATGCATGAAGAACTCAACAACTTCGAGTACAACAAGGTGTGGAGGTTGGTGCCAAGGCCTTCCGGGAACCATAACATCATTGGAACCAAGTGGATCTTCAAGAACAAGCAAGATGCCCATGGGAACATCATTCGCAACAAGGCAAGATTGGTAGCACAAGGCTACTCCCAAGTCGAGGGTATCGACTACGGTGAAACCTTTGCTCCCGTTGCTCGCCTTGAATCCATTCGTTTGTTGATTGCTTATGCTTCCCATCACAACTTTAAGTTGCAACAAATGGATGTGAAAAGTGCTTTTCTTAATGGTCCTATTAATGAGTTGGTCTATGTCAAGCAACCCCCCGAGTTCGAGGATCCCTTCTTTCCGGATCATGTATATCAACTCGATAAGGCACTCTATGGCCTTAAACAAGCCCCACGTGCGTGGTATGACCACCTTACCGAGTTGTTACAAGATCGTGGATTTGAAGTAGGGCTAATCGATCCCACTCTTTTTACTAAGAAGGTCAAAGGGGAGTTGTTTGTATGCCAACTATATGTTGATGACATTATCTTTGGTTCCCCTAACAAAGATTTCAATGAAGAATTTGCTGCTCTCATGACCTCTAAGTTCAAGATGTCTTCAATGGGAGAGTTGAAGTTCTTCCTTGGTTTTGATATCAAACAAAGAAGAGAAGGTACCTTCATCAACCAAGCCAAATACACTCAAGACATGCTCAAGAGATTCAAGCTAAGTGATGTCAAGCCGGCCTCTACTCCAATGCCCACCAAGTGCCAACTTGACATTGATCCCAATGGTAAAGCGGTGGATCAAAAGGTATATCGCTCCATGATTGGCTCCTTGCTTTACCTTTGTGCATCTAGACCGGATATCATGTTGAGTGTGGGGATGTGTGCACAGTTTCAAGCCGCACCGAAGGAAAGTCACTATGTGGCGGTCAAGCGAATCTTTCGATATTTGGCTCATACCCCAAACTTTGGCTTATGGTACCCAAGAGGGGCAAACTTCAAGCTTGCAGGATTTATGGATTCCGATTGGGCGGGAGACAAAGTGGATAGGAAGTCCACTTCCGGAGGGTGCCAGTTTCTTGGGTGCTCTTTGGTGAGTTGGTCTTCCAAAAAGCAAAGTTGTGTATCTCTCTCGTCCACCGAAGCTGAATATGTGGCGGCCGGTAGTTTTTGTGCACAACTTTTATGGATGAGGCAAACTTTAAAGGAATACGGTGTCATTTGTGACAAAGTGCCTCTTTGGTGTGACAACGAAAGTGCCATCAAGATTTCTCTCAACCCGGTGCAACACTTCAAGACGAAGCATATTGAGACTCGGTATCATTTCATCCGGGATCACATTAGGCGAGGGGAGATCGAGCTCAAATATGTCAACACTCATGATAACCTTGCAGATATTTTCACGAAACCCTTGGATGAAGCAAGATTTCGCGAGTTAAGGCATGAGCTAAATATCATTGATTCGAGCAATGTGACTTGAACCCTTGCACACCCCACCTCACTCAACTTGTTGTCTAGCTTAGATGTAGACATGGACATCGGGGGAGTGTTGTTCTCTCAATGAACTCTCCCTCCCCCCATTATGCATAAGTCGATCAACTCTTTCACATTAGCCATTTTTGATGGTACTTGTGCTTCAAAGACGAGTTTTGGTCATGGGCCCAAGGATAATTCTTCGCGGTGCCATACCAATTAACTCAAAGATAGGTGGCTCCGGCCACCGCCCTCTCCTGAGAGAGGCCAGAGCTCGCTCTGTTTCGTGTGGTTGTTTTTGTTTGAGTGGTTTCTGGTCCGTTGTTTGTGTGTGTGTTGCCTTGTTGGTCTTCTCCTTCTCTTGGCCTTGCTTTCGGGTTTTTTGGAGCGTTAGCCATTGGTTTAGAAGCCGTGTGGTTGCTGAAGCGGTACTACCGCTGGTGGCGAGCGGTACTACCGCTCCTAGCAGTTCTACCGCCCTCCAGCGCGGTACTAGCGCTGTGAGGCGCGGGCAGGGGGTTATATCGGGGGCAGAGGGAGTTTCTTCTCCCCCATACCCATTCACTCACCCCCTCGCTCTGTTCCTCTCTCTTCAGCAACCGGCACCGTGGGAGGGCTCCGGCGAATCTCCCTCTCCGGGGCGCTCCTCTCCATTTCCTTCGGTGGAGTCGATCCCCACCTTGTCCTCTTGCCATGGATGCCGGTATTGCCCCCGTTCCATGTTTCCTTTTGTCTAGATTTCCAATCTAGCTTCTTAGGGGCAATAGGAGTTGCATCTCTAGATTTTTGGCCAGATCTAGGCTTGAGTAGGATGGAGAATGCTTCTAGACAGTTTGGATTAGTGTTTGGTTGGAGTATTTTTGAATTTGGTAGGAAGGTAGTACTGGATCTGACCACGGAAGTAGGAAACTGCTGTTTCCCCGCCTCGAGCGGTACTACCGCTCTCTCCAGAGCGGTACTACCGCTTGGAGCGGTACTACCGCTGAAGGGTCACGGTACTACCGCCCCTCTACCAGTTTCCGTCATACTCCTACCTCTCAGTGATCCTTTTGCTCGTGTTTTGTGGCTTACGCTCATTCTTTCTGGTTGTTTGCGTGTTTTTGTGTGTGGTTCTAGGTGATGAGGTTCCTGAGCATCAGGCTCGTCGTGTCAACCCCGGTTGTGCCTCGTCCAAGCGCTACCGCACCACTGAGCCTGCCGGAGGATCTTCTAGTGCTCCACCTCCACCTCAACTCCAGAAGAAGCCTGGGGTCAAGCCAAAGCCAGGCAAAACCGTGCCAGAAATGCCGCCCAAGGAGTTCTGGGCAAGGCGTCGCCGCAACCCGTATGAGGCAGACCAATATCCCACTTTGGTCAACCGTCCGTTCTGGAACAGGTTCCAGTTTGCCATCTACTTTGATGTTCTCAAAGCCAAGAAGAACCTCTATGTCAACATGCACTCCATCGACACCGACCATATGGAGAAAGATCCTGAATACTTTGGTGAAGCTCTTCAGATGTGCACTCAACTGAACATTCTTGGGATCATGCAATTCAACAAGGATTATGATGCTGATATTGTGGCCCAATTCTATGCCACGGTTCACCTTGGGACTGATGAGGACAGGACACTGACTTGGATGACTAATGGCAAGTTGCTTTCCGTTAAGTGGAAAGCTTTCATGGATTTGATTGGGGTGCAAGATCTTGGTCTTGAGTCTTCTGTCGGCTTTCGCCCCCACCGCCGCACCAACGCCCTCACAAGCAAGCTTTGTGGCCCTACTGCACACTGAGGATCAATCCTGAGACGAAGAAGGAAACCTATGAGCTGCCTGCCTATCTGGGTATCCTTCACCGTATCTTCAAAGAGACTCTTTTCCCTCGTATCGGGAATCTGGACTAGGTTCACTCTTATCTCGTGGACATGCTTCTCTTCTGTCCGCGTGAGAAGGGACAGAACACCGGAGAGACCCTGGATATCTCTCATGTGATGTGGCCTGAGCTGTTATCTGCTATCCCTGAGCGCAAGTGCCTGATCTATGGTCCATTCATCATGCTGCTGATTGAGAAGGCCTGGGATCGTGTCTATCCCCAGGTGTTGCTGGAGACTAGAGACTTGGTCTCTCACGACATCAAGCGTCTGAGGAAGAAGGATACCTAGGGCACTTAGGCCCCTAGGACTGGAGTTCCGTCATCTGCTACTGCCATGGAGACCGAGGATGAGACTGGGGCTGAGGCTGAGGATGATGATGATGACTACGTGCCCTCCGAGGCAGAGCCCTCGTGGGCAAAGAAGCTCAAGCTCAAGATGAAGAAGTTGTTCTGCATGGAGTCTCACGGTCAGTACATGACTCATGTGGCTGAGAAGAAGGCCTGAGGTCGCCACAAGGAGCTCATGCGACAGATGGGTGCTATTGTGATCAGTGGATCTGAGGATCAGCTTACTAAGGAGGAGGAGTGGATTCAGCAGCACTGCCCGTGGACCGATTCTGATGCCGAGCACTTCCAGACCGACGACGGTGGCGCAGATGATCCCACTGAGCTCTGATGTGTGTGTCCCTCGTTTGCTCTCACCTGGAGCCATAGCAACACTCCCTCTCCTTTTTGGTGTCTCGATGCCAAAGGGGGAGAGAGTTTAGGGATTTGTGCTTTGTGTCTTCCATCTTCTGTGTTTGTGTTTTCCTTGCTTCTGCTTTGTTTGGTTTATGTCAGTGAGACCTAAGCTCGAGTCATATGGTGTGAGACATATGCTACCTTATCTTTCTAGTATCATTATCTATGTCGCTATCTAGCTTATGAGTTGCAATGCTTATCTTGTTAAGTTAACTTATGAGTTGCATGCTTATCCTGTTAAGTTATCTTTGCTACTCTCGTTTACCCCACTTAGGTGGTTGGTCTCTAAAATGTAGGGGGAGCATTGATCCTAGTATGTGTGCCGTGCAGTCCAAAGCACTTATCTAGAGAGCACACATCTACATTTTAGGACGTTGGGGTTTTTGCGCTTGTTCTATATCTCTCATATTGTGCAAATCCCGTATTGTCATCAATCCACCAAAAAGGGGGAGATTGTAAGGGCATATTTATCCCCAAAATGTTTTGGTGATTGATGACAATGCTTGTGCGGCTTAATCGTGTGCGTTAAGTTCTTTCAGAGATTCATCGTTTGGCACGAGACGGTTATCTCCCCTCGATGTTTTATTCAAGACGGTGTAGCTCCTTAGATTCGTTGTTGGTGGACTAGTTTCGTAGGAGTCACCGTACTATCAAGAGGGGATCCGCTTTGGTAAGACTAGGGTGGAATCAACACGTACACATCCATATCACACCCGTCGTTTTCTTTCCGCTTCATTGGAGCTGCCTTGTCGGTGTCAAAACCGGCGGATCTCGGGTAGGGGGTCCCGAACTATGCGTCTAGGCAGATGGTAACAGGAGACAAGGGACATGATGTTTTTACCCAGGTTCGGGCCCTCTCGATGGAGGTAAAACCCTACTCCTGCTTGATTAATATTGATGATATGGGTAGTACAAGAGTAGATCTACCACGAGATCAGAGTGGCTAAACCCTAGAATCTAGCCTATGGTATGATTGTTGTTCGTCCTACGGACTAAAACTCTCCGATTTATATAGACACCGGAGAGGGCTAGGGTTACACAGAGTCGGTTACAATGGGAGGAGATCTTCATATCGTATCGCCAAGCTTGCCTTCCACGCCAGGAAAGTCCCATGCGGACACGGGACGGAGTCTTCAATCTTGTATCTTCATAGTCCGGGAGTCCGGCCAAAGGTTATAGTCCGGCCATCTGGACACCCCCTAATCTAGGACTCCCTCAGTAGCCCCTGAACCAGGCTTCAATGACGACGAGTCCGACGCGCAAGTTGTCTTCGGCATTGCAAGGCGGGTTCCTCCTCGGAATATTTCATAGAAGATGTTGAACACCAGGATAGTGTCCGGCTCTGCAAAACAAGTTCCACATTCCTTCATAGAGAGAGTAATATTTGTATCAATCGGATCTGCTGACGTATTCTGCGGCGTGACATCATGCCACAGCCAGGCTCTTTATTCATTTTATCGTTCCACCTCAGCGCGTTTAGCGAGGCGGTTTCCTTGGCACGTCTTGTCAAAGCAGAGATCGTGTCCCCTTATTCCGGGATTCTCATCAATACGGGTGTGGGTAACCCAACCGCGCCATTAACCGCGGTGCTTGGGAGATAAGCGAGTTTTATTAGGCCGGTGAGGGGCTCGTAGTTTTGGCCGCCCATATAAGGGGATAAGGATCCGCCCTTTCCATTCACAACTTCCTCCTCCTCTGCTTATCCGTCCCTGTGTGCTCGAGCTCCAGCGGCCAAGCCCGCACTTCCCACCTCAACCTTCTCCAACCATGTCTGGAGCGGGAGGTAGATGGATGGCCTCCTCCGTCACGGAGGGGCAAATCAAAAACCTGAGGAAGGCCGAATACTTGTCTAACGACATCGCGCACCGGATCCCAGATGCGGGGCAACTTATCCCCACCCCCAGGCCCCATGAGAGGGTTGTTTTTCTTCCCCATTTCCTTCGTGGACTGGGTTTTCCTCTTCACCCGTTCGTCCGGGGGCTCATGTTCTACTATGGCTTGGACTTCCACGATCTGGCCCCGAACTTTATCCTCAACATCTCAACGTTTATCGTCGTGTGCGAGGCCTTCTTCCGCATCCAGCCCCACTTCGGCCTATGGCTGAAGATCTTCAGCGTCAAGCTGAAGGTCGTGCAAGGCCGACAGGTGGAGCGGAGGCGCCATGGTGGGCAAGATAGCCAACGTCACCTGGCTCGAGGGTGCCTTTGTGGAAACTATCAAAGGGTGGCAATCTGGGTGGTTTTATATCACCGAGCCGCGTGACCCTAAATGGGCAGCGGCCCCTGAATTTCGATCCGGCATTCCCACCCGGCTCACGTCTTGGAAAGAGACGGGCCTGTCGTGGGGCAATCCGGAAGAGGTGACCGAACTCCAAACCTGCGTCCGAGACCTGGTGACCAAGAAGGTCAAGCTTGTCAACATGGTCAAGGTCATGCTCTTCCGCCGGATCCTCCCGTGTCAACGATGGGACTTCAATTTGTGGGAGTTCGACCCGGCCCGGCACCAGACTCTATCCAGGCTCTTCGAAACGAAGCACGAGGACGTCTGGAAGGTGCTTTTCAAGAGTTCCAAGGTCTCCCCTCCCGTCACCGAGGATCGCGGGTTCTGCGCCAAACGTGAAGCCTCCGAAGTAAGCTTACCTTTAGTCCCTTACGGGATACCCGAATTTCATAGTGTGACTTTATGTGGGATCTAAACTCATGTTCCTTTGACAGGATTGGAAGAGGACATCCGGACAGTTTGATTGTCCGGCCCCTTTGCCCGAAGGCCCAGTAGATGCACACTTAGCGAAGCTACTGGTTCCGGCACCCCACGTGGTGCCGGAGAAGAAAGCCAAGGAGAAGGCCACGGGGACCCGAAAGAGTTCCCGGCGCCCGGTGTCGTCGGATTTGCTTGACGGCTCCAACGCACCCTCCGCCTCCGAAGATGAGGAGGAGGAGGAAGAAGAAGATGCCTCTCCCCCTCCAACGGGGGGAGGAAAGAAGAGAAAGGCCGCCCCAACTGGGGAAGCCGAAGGGTCCAAGAAGGGGAAGCCCCTACTGCCGGACTATGCCCCCGACGCCGAAGACGGAGAGGAGGACTGGCCATCCAGGGTCAAGCCCCTGGCAAAATCGTAAGTGTCCGGCTACCCGAATGACTTATTGCACTCCTTTATTATTTGATAGCTCCTAACACCGAAGCTAATCATGCAGTCCGCCCAGAGCTCAGCTTGGCGATTCATCGAGCGGATCTCTGAATTCGTCGGATGTGAATAGCGCTTCACTTCTGGCGGCCTCCTCCCCTCTCCCTACATACGATGCTAAGGTGGAGTCCCGTAAGGGACAAAACCAAGAGGATGTGGTCCTAGAAGCGCCACAAGGCAACCTTCCGGACTCTCAGCCCAAAGGGGGTAAAGCCCCGGAGGGATCTAAGTCCGGCCCTGGGCCGGACACTGCTCCGGAACCATCAGTGGTTCCAGAGCCCGACAGGCGGCGCCTTCATAAGAAGGGCAAGCCTGTGACGCCGGTGACTTCCATCCACCCGGAGGTGTCGGACAATTTGCTGGAGGTGCTTAACGGCGCCTCCATCGACGAAGAACACCGCACTGTTATGAGTGCGGTGATTCAGAAAGTTCAGTCCGCCAAGAGCGGGCTGACGGAAGCCTGCACAAGCCTGTTAACGGGATTTGAGGTATGTGTTCAAAAACATATATAAAAAATGTTACCGCATAGACAGTAGACCCTGATGCTTAGTTCGGTGTTCGGGAAGAAAAGCCGAACTGAGGATCTTAAAAGATATAAGCAGGAGTCTAATAGAAATATGTCAATATGGGAATGCAGGTTGCGCTGCTGACCTCTGCCGCACTGACTGCGGAGGTCAATGCCTTGAAGGAAAGCCTCGATCAGTCCGAGAGCGAGCTCGGCCGTGCCAAGAAGCAGCTCATGGATAAAGAGGGTACGTAGTACCTCCTGTAAATGTATATAGTAATACTTGGTTGCATAATAATAACAGGACCAACGTTAATGTTGCAGGAGCCACGACCGAGGTGGCGACCCTGAAAGAGGCGGTTTCGAAGGCCGAAAAGAGTGCGGCCTTGGAGCGCACCGAGCGAGACAAGCATGAGGCGCGGGTGACGGAGGTGCGGCAAGAGCTCCAGGCTCTCGTGGAAAAACACGAGAGTTTGGAGCGTGACTCGAAGACTCGAGAGTTCGAGCTTGCCTTGGCTCTTGAGAGTGCCAAGACCGCTAAGGCCGAAGCCCAGAAGGCCCTTCCGGAGATCGAGGTGATGAAGAAGATAACGGCGGGTAAGGCATTCTTTATGCAAAGCAAAAATATAAAAGTTAATTATCTGCTACTTACCGGAATCCGGAGGTCCCCAGGAGTGTTCGCCGATCTGCCCCGTAGTGTGTCTAATGCCGCCGCATACTACCGAGCCGAAGAGGGGAGCTCGACAGAAAAAGTGTTCTGGTCTCAGTATGCTGAGGCCGAACATCCGGTGCCCCTGAGCGACCAGCTGAAGCAGTTGGTTGAGCTCCACAAGGTGGCCGAACAGGCCATGAAGGGCCTCATAGCTCGGCTGTGGCCTGGAGAAGTCATGCCTGGGAGCTACTTCGGTCTGGTGCGGCGGCTGGTGGACGCGTGTTCGTGGATTGAGGTCCTCAAGCGCTCCGTTTGTATTGAAGGTGCCCGTCGGGCCCTTGCCCGTGCTAAGGTGCACTGGGGCAAGCTAGACGCGGAGAAGCTACTGATGGACGCGCCACCGCCGGGCAAGGAGTATCGTACGCCCGAGATGTATTACAATGGCGTTCTGAAGGGTGCCCGCCGCATAGCGGATGAGTGCTCCAAAGATGTAATTTTTGAGTAAACTCGCATTTGTTATCCTGTACGCTGAAGCTTTGTTCATATGCGTTAAGCAATGCTTGTTGATTTAAAATATTACCTTCTGTGCGGACATTTATCAAATCTGAGAGATGCAAGTCGTCGGCTTCGACCCCCATGCCACGAGTGCTGGGGTGTTCGGGATAAACCTGAGCGCTCTTGTTCCCATTCTTGGGTCCATCTAGGGAGGCGTTCAGCACAACGAACCAGGCCGTCGGACTTATAATGCTTTATCACTCTCACTTAGCCATAGAATTCTATAATTTTAAATTTCGGCGAAGCCCCTAGTATTTGGAAGACCGAGTTCGGGGCGCTATCCACGCCTAGGCCGGATAAGTCCGGTTCCTTGCTTGAAGCGGCATAAGTCTTTAAGGACTCGAAAAAAACCTCGCGAACAGCGACCAGTCTCTCGCACTATCATGACAGTCAGTTTTAGCTTTCTCTACTGAGGTGTTAACCCAGCTCAACTGGGGCACAATCGCAGTAGTTCTCCCAGCGCTACCTTAGCCAACAATGCGGAACGTAAGGTACCAAAACATGGGAGCCGGGCAAACCCAACTATTGACCAAAGACATGATTCGGAGCCGATGCATATAGTGTTATAAGTTCGGGGTGCCGCACTTGTTAGAGTGTTCGGTCTTCTCACACCATGTTATGGGGTGTTGTAAGCCCCTGGTGTGTTATCCGTACCAAAATGTATGGTTGCATAGTGTCATGACTGAACATATTTGCATATAAAAATAGATAAGTACAATAATAGGTAAGAGCTATGTATTGTTTATTAAAAAAGGGCTGCTGCGAAAGCAGAACGATAGAAAAAGTGCGGTAAGCAAGAGATGGGAGTATTTGACATATTCCCCTTCAGGGGCAAGCTGCACGATTGTAAGAGAAACAGGTATTAAACTCGTTATAGAGACCACCTTGACTTTTGATGTGGCTTGCTTCCTCCCTGGCTATTGCATCCTTGGTTCGGCGAGAGTATTGCCGGACAGGCCTTCCGAATAATTGGGTCCTGAAAGTGTGTGAAAAAGGAAAACGGCAAAATAGGGAGCCCCCTAGTGCGGTTGAGCCGCATTCTGGGCGTGCCGTTGTTGTGCCCCTACCCTTATGCCCATGGTATCTCTAAGGCGTAATTATGTACGCCTGGTACCAGTATTGCCATTTGGCGGGGGCTGGGGTTGGGGCCACACTGCTATGCTTGCTCGGAACGTGCCAGCCGGATTTGTTGTAGGTTACTTCGGGCTCGCTTGACGTTGTCCGGATGTTTGGCACCTGGATTGGAGAACTGCCTTGAGAGGCTACTCCGTACTTCCACTGTCAGGGCCGCCTTGTGCTCCTCCGTTCGGAGAGAGCGTTCGGTGTTTCCGTTTACCGTGATGACTCCGCGAGGTCCTGGCATCTTGAGCTTGAGATATGCGTAGTGCGGCACCATAATGAATTTGGCAAATGCGCCGAGCAGGGCGTGATAGCCGCTGCGGAATGGGACAATGTCGAAGATTAACTCCTCGCTCCGGAAGTTATCCGGGGATCTGAAGACCACTTCGAGTGTGACCGAGCCTGTACAGCTGGCTTCTACCCCTGGTATGACACCTTTGAAGGTTGTCTTTGTGGGTTTAATCCTTGAAGGATCGATGCCCATTTTTCGCACTGTGTCCTGGTAAAGCAGGTTCAGGCTACTACCGCCGTCCATTAGGACTCTGGTAAGGTGGAATCCGTCGATAATTGGGTCTAGGACCAGTGTGGCGAATCCGCCGTGACGGATGCTGGTGGGATGGTCCCGCCGATCGAAGGTGATCGGGTAGGAGGACCATGGGTTGAACTTTGGGGCGACTGGCTCTAGCGCATAGACGTCCTTGAGAGCACGCTTCCGCTCCCTTTTGGGGATGTGGGTTGCGTATATCATGTTCACCGTCAGAACTTGTGGGGGAAATCCCTTCTGTCCTTTGTTGTTCGGCGGCCGGAGCCCCTCCTCGTCATCGCTATGTAGCCCCTTGTCTCTGGTCTCGGCACTTAACTTGCCTGCCTGCTTGAACACCCAACAATCCCTGTTGGTGTGATTGGCTGGTTGTTCGGGTGTGTCGTGTATCTGGCACGAGCGATCGAGTATCCGGTCTAAGCTGGATGGGCCCTGAGGGTTTCTTTTGAATGGCTTCTTCCGCTGACCCGGTTTAGAGCCTCTGAATCCGGCATTGACTGTCGTATCTTCAGTATTATCACCGTTAATGCGGCGTTTATGCTTGTTGCGACGTGACCTGCCGTTGTTATCCTTGGTATCCGAATTGCCGGGGCTCTTGGTTATGTTGTTGCTACGAGCTAGCCAGCTGTCTTCTCCCGTGCAGAAGCGAGTCATGAGTGTCATGAGGGCTGCCATAGACTTTGGCTTTTCCTGTCCTAGGTGCCGGGCAAGCCATTTGTCTCGGATGTTGTGCCTGAAGGCTGCGAGGGCCTCGGCATCCGGACAATCGACTATTTGATTTTTCTTGGTCAGGAACCGTGTCCAGAATTGTCTGGCCGATTCCTCTGGCTGCTGGATTATGTGGCTTAGGTCATCGGCGTCTGGTGGTCGCACATAGGTGCCCTGGAAGTTGTCAAGGAATGCGGATTCCAGGTCCTCCCAACAACTAATTGATTCTGCTGGCAGGCTATTAAGCCAATGTCGAGCTGGTCCTTTAAGCTTGAGCGGGAGGTATTTGATGGCGTGTAGATCATCACCACAGGCCATGTGGATATGAAGGAGATAATCTTCGATCCATACCGCAGGATCTGTTGTGCCATCGTATGATTCGATGTTTACGGGTTTGAAGCCCTCGGGGATTTGATGATCCATTACTTCGTCTGTGAAGCATAGTGGGTGTGCGGCGCCCCTGTACTGGGCTATATCGCGATGCAGCTCGGACGAGCTTGGTCTGTTGTATTCGGCTGGGCCATATTTATTATGTCCGGCGTGACGGCTAGCGTCACGTGAAGCGGGGCGCCCATGCGATCCGTAGATCGATCTTGTTTGCCTTGCCTTATTCTCCAAGATGTCTTGCAGGTCTGTTGTGTCTCCCCGTACTCTGGTATGTTTTGAGCGGTGTCGGGGTGCGGCTTGGGTTGAGGGCCTGAAGGCCTCTCTACCGCGGCCACAGGGTGGCCGATCGGGCGCATCGTACACTGGTGATGTAGGTTTAGTTGCTTCCTCCTCAAGTTGGGGAAGCAGCCTGCGCTTCGGGTAGCTCTTGGATGGGCGTTCTAGTTTATACTCTTCGGCCGCCAGGACTTCGGTCCATCTGTCGGCTAGCAAGTCTTGGTCAGCTCTAAGCTGTTGCTGTTTCTTCTTGAGGCAGCTTGCCATGGCTACGAGTCTGCGTTTGAAACGCTCTTGCTCGACGGGATTCTCTGGCACGACGAATTCATCGTCATCGAGGCTTGCCTCGTCTTCGGAGGGAGGCATGTAATTGTCATCCTCATCCTCTTTGTCGGCCGCTCTCTCATGAGGGCTGGCTCCTTCGTCCTCCTGCACTGGATCCTGCTGGAGGGGGTTGTCTTCGGCGCTGTCCGGTGTATTGTTATCTCCGGTGCCGGAATCGCCGTTTTTTCTTTGGCGGGACTTAGAGCGGCGCCGCTGATGTCGGCGCTTGGGTTGCTTCTTGGAGGGGTCATCCTCCGTTTTCTCCTCGCCATCCCCCGCTTTAGGGGTGTCGACCATGTATATGTCATATGACGAGGTGGCCTTCCAGTTCCCTATAGGCATTGGTTCTTGATCGTCTCCTTCATCGGCGCCCATGCCGTCGATGTCTTCGGAGTTGAAGTCGAGCATGTCGGTTAAATCGTCGACAGTGGCTACAAAGTGGGTGGTGGGTGGGCTACAAATTTCTTCGTCGTCCGCATCCCAACCGTGTTGGCCGTAGTCCGGCCAGGGCTCTCTTGACAAAGAGAGAGACTTTAACGAATTCAGGATGTTGCCGGAAGGTGAGTGCTGAAAGACATCTGCGGCGGTGAACTCCATGACCGGAGCCCAATCGGGCTTAATCGGAAGAGGTGCGGGATTTATGGAGTTCGGCACCTCGGAGTCACGGGCCTTGCGAGGGACTAGGCTGGTATCCGGCTCTATCGCTGTAGAGATTGCGGTTTCCGAGGCGACGTCTAACCGTCCGTCCCCAACTGGCGTAGTGGGCTCCAAGCTAATGGTCGGAGCGGACACCTGAGCGACGCTCTGGGCATTGTCCAATGATAGAGCTAAATCGTGCCCATCATGACAGTGCGGCGCGCCCGGTTGTGGCTCGAATCTGTCGAAGATCAAGTCCCCGCGGATATCGGCCGTGTAGTTTAAGCTTCCAAACCTGACCTGATGGCCAGGGGCGTAGCTTTCGATCTGCTCCAGATGGTCGAACGAGTTGGCCCGCAGTGCGAAGCCGCCGAATACGAAGATCTGTCCGGGGAGAAAAGTCTCATCCCGGACCGCATCGCGATTGATGAGCGAAGAAGCCATCGGGCCTAAAAGGCGATGACACAGAGGAACTCTCAATGAAAGCACCAATGTCGGTGTCAAAACCGGCGGATCTCGGGTAGGGGGTCCCGAACTGTGCGTCTAGGCGGATGGTAACAGGAGACAAGGGACACGATGTTTTTACCCAGGTTCGGGCCCTCTCGATGGAGGTAAAACCCTACTCCTACTTGATTAATATTGATGATATGGGTAGTACAAGAGTAGATCTACCACGAGATCGGAGTGGCTAAACCCTAGAATCTAGCCTATGGTATGATTTTTGTTCGTCCTACGGACTAAAACTCTCCGGTTTATATAGACACCGGAGAGGGCTAGGGTTACACAGAGTCGGTTACAATGGGAGGAGATCTTCATATCGTATCGCCAAGCTTGCCTTCCACGCCAAGGAAAGTCCCATGTGGACACGGGACGGAGTCTTCAATCTTGTATCTTCATAGTCCGGGAGTCCGGCCAAATGTTATAGTCCGGCCATCCGGACACCCCCTAATCCAGGACTCCCTCATGCCTTTTTCCCCTAAGTATGCTTTGTTCTGCCCCAGCGGTAGTACCGTGATCCACAGCGGTAGTACCGCCGAAGCACCCCAGCGGTAGTACCACTCCCAGAGCGGTAGTACCGCTCCAAGCGGTAGTACCGCTCTCCGAACGGTAGTACCGCTTGGGGTCTTCGGCCGTAGTACCGCAGTGCTTCCGGGCTACTGCCGCCTCGATTCGAGAACGAAGTTTTTTGTGTCGGGTTTTGCGGTACTAAGGGCGGTAGTAGTGGCGGTAGTACTGCTCCAAGCGGTAGTACTGCGCCTACCCCCACAGTAGTACCGCCCTGGGGTCAGGGCCATGTCAGCGCGGCAGTACCGCTGGGTATGAGCGGTAGTACCGCCCTGAGCGGTAGTACCGCCCTTCCCTAGCGGTAGTACCGCTCTGTGCGGGGCTGCTCAGTGGAATAACGGTTGGATTGATTCCCCCACTATATAAAGGGGTCTTCTTCCCCAAAGTTGACCTACCTCTTTCCCCCAAAGCTCCATTGTTGCTCCAAGCTCCATTTTCGCCCAATCTCTCTCCCTAGCCAATCAAACTTGTTGATTTGCTCGGGATTGGTTGAGAAGGCCCAGATCTACACTTCCACCAAGAGAAATTTGATTCTCCCCACTTATCCCTAGCGTATCTTGTTACTCTTGGGTGTTGAGCACCCTAGACGGTTGAGGTCACCTCGAAGCCATATTCCATTGTGGTGAAGCTTCATGGTGTTGTTGGGAGCCTCCAAGTGTTGTGGAGATAGCCCCAATCTTGTTTGTAAAGGTCTGGTTGCCGCCTTCAAGGACACCAATAGTGGAATCACGGCATCTCGCATTGTGTGAGGGCGTGAGGAGATTACGGTGGCCCTAGTGGCTTCTTGGGGAGCATTGTGCCTCCACACTGCTCTAACGGAGACGCACTTCCCCTTAAAAGGAAGGAACTTCGGTAACACATCCTCGTCTCCACCGGATCCACTCTTGGTTATCTTGTGCCTTTACTTTTGCAAGCTTACTTGAGTTGTATCTATTGCTTGCTAGTGTGCTAATTGTCTTTACATCATATAGGTTGTCCACGTAGTTGCACATCTAGACAACCTATTTCATTGCAAGGTTTAAATTGTTAAAGAAAAGTCTAAAATTTGTTAGTTGCCTATTCACCCCCCCTCTAGTCAACCATATCGATCCTTTCACTAGGGTATAAGAGTATATATAGGTGAAAGAAGTACGTCGGTGGAGCTACGAGGGGCCCACGAGGGTGGGGGCGCGCCTACCCCCCTGGGCGTGCCTCCTGCCTCGTGGCTTCCTCGTAGAATTCCAGACTTCAACTCCAAGTCTTCTGGATTGCTTTCGGTCGAAGAAAGATCCTCGCGAAGGTTTCGTTCCATTTGGACTCCGTTTGATATTCCTTTTCTATAAAACACCAAAATAGGCAAAAAAACTGGCACTGGGCCTCCGATTAATAGGTTAGGCCCAAAATAATATAAAAGAGTATATCAAAACCCATTAAACATTCAAAATAGATAATATAATAGCATGGAACAATCAAAAATTATAGATACGTTGGAGACATATTAGACTACTCCCTCCTCATCGTGGTGGCCGCCGGGATGATAAAGATGGCCACCGGAGATGATTCCCCCCTCCGGCAGGGTGCCGGAACAAGGTCTAGATTGGTTTTCGCGGATACAGAGACCTGGCAGTGATGCCCCACAAATGTAGGGGATCTACCGTAGTCCTTTCGATAAGTAAGAGTGTTGAACCCAACGAGGAGCAGAAGGAAATGACAAGCGGTTTCCAGTAAGGTATTCTCTGCAAGCATTGAAATTATTGGTAACAGATAGTTTTGTGATAAGGTAATTTGTAACGAGTAACAAGAAATGGAAGTAAATAAGGTGCAGCATGGTGGCCCAATCCTTTTTGTAGCAAAGTACAAGCCTGGACAAGTTCTTATAATGAGAAAAGCGCTCTCGAGGACACATGGGAATTATCGTCAAGCTAGTTTTCATCACGCTCATATGATTCGCGTTCGTTACTTTGATAATTTGATATGTGGGTGGACCGGTGCTTGGGTACTGCCCTTTCTTGGACAAGCATCCCACTTATGATTAACCCCTATTGCAAGCATCCGCAACTACAAAAGAAGTATTAACGTAAACCTAACCATAGCATGAAACATATGGATCCAAATCAGCCCCTTACGAAGCAACTCATAAACTAGGGTTTAAGCTTCTGTCACTCTAGCAACCCATCATCTACTTATTACTTCCCAATGCCTTCCTCTAGGCCCAAATAATGGTGAAGTGTCATGTAGTCAACGTTCACATAACACCACTAGAGGAAAGACAACATACATCTCATCAAAATATCGAACGAATACCAAATTCACATGACTACTAATAGCAAGACTTCTCCCATGTCCTCAGGAACAAACGTAACTACTCACAAAGCATATTCATGTTCATAATTAGAGGGGTATTAATATGCATTAAGGATCTGAACAAATGATCTTCCACCGAATAAACCAACTAGCATCAACTACAAGGAGTAATCAACACTACTAGCAACCCACATGTCCCAATCTGAGGTTTTGGGACAAAGATTGGGTACAAGATATGAACTAGGGTTTGAGAGGAGATGGTGCTGGTGAAGATGCTGATGGATATTGACCCCCTCCCGATGAGAGGATCGACGGTGATGACGATGGTGATGATTTCCCCCTCCCGGAGGGATGTTTCACCGGCAGAACAGCTCCAGTGGAGCCCTAGTTTGATTCCGCCAAGGTTCCGCCTCGTGGCGACGGAGTTTCGTTCCGTAAGCTTGCTTATGATTTTTTTTCCAGGGTAAAAGACTTCATATAGCAGAAGATGGGCATTGGAGGGCTACCAGGGGGCCCACGAGGCAGAGGGGTGCGCCCAGGGGGTAGGGCGCGCCCCCACCCTCGTGGCCAGGGTGTGGGCCCCCTCTGGTATTTCTTCCGCTCAGTATTTTTTTATTAAATCCAAAAGTAACTTCCGTGGAGTTTCAGGACTTTCGGAGCTGTGCAGAATAGGTTTCTAATATTTGCTCCTTTTCCAGCCCAGAATCCCAGCTGTCGGCATTCCCCTCTTCATGTAAACCTTGTAAAATAAGAGAGAATAGCTATAAGTATTGTGACATAATGTGTAATAACAGCCCATAATGCAATAAATATTGATATAAAAGCATGATGCAAAATGGATGTATCAACTCCCCCAAGCTTAGACCTCGCTTGTCCTCAAGCGGAAGCCGATATCGAAAAATATGTCCACATGTTTAGAGATAGAGGTGTCGATAAAAATAAAATACGGACATGAGGGCATCATGATCATTCTTATAACAACAACAACATATATATATATATATATATATATATATATATATATTATCATATGATTTCTTATCCTCAAGTAACAATCTATCCACAATGTTAAGTATAAATCAGAAACTTCATTGAGAACTAACAAACCATGATCGCGATCATTGAAGCAATTGCAATTTATCATAACATCAGAAAGAGTCAATATAAGAGCTTTTCAGCAAGTCCACATACTCAATTATCATTTAGTATTTCACAATTGCTAACACTCACACAATACTTATGGTTATGGAGTTTTAATCGGACACAGAGAAAGATAGGGGCTTATTGTGTTGCCTCCCAAGCTTTTACCTCAAGGGTAATGTCAACAATAATAGTTCATGCTAACTTACATCCAATTGGATATATATATCAGGACCTTTCCAACACGAAGTGCTTGCCAAAGGATAAAAATAAAAAGGAAAGGTGAAGGTCACCATGACTCTTGCATAATGTAAAAGACAGAAGTAAAAGATAGGCCCTTCGTAGAGGGAGGCAGAGGTTGTCATGTGCTTTTATGGTTGGATGCACGAAATCTTAATGCAAAAGAACGTCACTTTATATTGCCACTTGTGATATGAACCTTTATTATGTAGTCCATTGCATTTATTGCTTCCATATCACAAGATCGTATAAAGCTTATTTTCTCCACACTAACAAGTCATACATATTTAGAGAGCAATTTTTATTGCATGCAACATGACAACTTACTTGAAGGATCTTACTCAATCCATAGGTAGATATGGTGGACTCTCATGGCAAAACTGGGTTTAAGGATATTTGGAAGCACAAGTAGTATCTCTACTTGGTGCTAGGAATTTGGCTAGCATGAGGGGGAAAGGCAAGCTCAACATGTTGGATGATCCATGACAATATACTTTAATTAAGATGTGAGAAAACATGACCCATTATGTTGTCTTCCTTGTCCAACATCAACTCTTTAGCATGTCATATTTTAATGAGTGCTCACAATCATAAAAGATGTCCAAGATAGTATATTTATATGTGAAAACCTCTCTTTCTTTATTACTTCCTATTAATTGCAACAATGACCAAAACTATGTTTGCCCACTCTCAACAACTTTTAATCATCATACTCTTTGTATGTGAAGTCATTACTCTCCATAAGATCAATATGGTCTCTTTTATTTCTTTTTATTCTTTCTTTTATTTTTATTCCCTCAAGATCATAACAAGATAGCAAAGCCCTTGACTCAACACTAATCTTTATTATATATAGCTCACTGACTCGATTACATAGAGGGATCATAAAGTAAAACTCAAAAGTAATTCATACCAAAACTTTATTATACTAGATCAAGATATTACTAAAAGGATCAAACTAAGAAAAACTGTAAAGATAGGAGTATGATGGTGATACGATACCGGGGGCACCTTCCCCAAGCTTGGCAGTTGCCAAGGGGAGTGCCCATATCCATGTGATTAGTTATCCTTTGCTGATGAAGAGGGTGGTGATGATGATGATGGATAGTCGCACATCGAGCGTAAAAGCTCCTCCAGTTTGCGGATAATGCCCTTGAGTGCAACGATATGATCCTTCAACAAAATATTTTCACCTGTGAGATACTTGTTTTGTATGCGAGCTAACTCAATCATCTTGAAAGCCTCAATCTCAGTTGGGGTAAAGAGGTTAGGAAGAGATTGAATGTCTTCTTCTTCTCCTGCCGAAGCTTCTTCCTCCATGGCTTTCTTGATCTCATCCTCCTTGTTGATCTCCCCGGGTTCTTCTCTCTTCAGCTATATCTTCAAAAGCTAAGCATCCTTGTCTTCATTGTTGGAGGAGGGTGACGTCATGATGTCTGGCCTTGACAAATCTGACAGAAAACAACTCGAAACATAGATAGAGGATATTTGCGTGATACGGTGGTCAAAGCCTTCAGGAGATTATATAATGAATTTTTACCGACCGAAAGAAGTATCGTGCAAGAAAACGGAGTCCGGAGAGTACACGAGGTGCCCACGAGGCAGGGGTGCGCCCAGGGGTGTAGGGCACGCCCTCCACCCTCATGGACGCCTCGTGTCCTTCCTGGACTACTTCTTATTTTCTGATTTTCTTAAATATTCCAAAACGGAGAAAAATTGCTATTGGAACTGTTTTGGAGTCGGTTTACTACCGTACCACATACCTATTCCTTTTCGGAGTCTGAAACGTTCTGGAAAGTGTCCCTTATGCATTCCTCCGGGGTTACGGTTTCAATAACATTAGTTTCAACATTTATAGGATTACCTGAGATATAATGTTTGATTCTTTGACTGTTCACCACCTTCGGATTTGTGCCTTCAAAGTTGTTGATTTTTATGGCACTGGAGCGATAGACCTCCTCGATAACGTAGGGGCCTTCCCATTTAGAGAGAAGTTTTCCTGCAAAAAATCTTAAATGAGAGTTGAGAAGCAACACATAATCACCTACATTAAACTCAAGCTTTTGTATCCTTTTGTCATGCCATCTTTTAACTTTTTCTTTAAACAGTTTGGCATTCTCATAGGCTTGAGTTCTCCATTCATCAAGTGCTCTCATGTCAAATAACCTCTTCTCACCGGCAATTTTGAAATAATAATTGATCTCTTTAATGGCCCAATATGCCTTATGTTCAAGTTCGAGAGGTAAGTGACATGCTTTTCCATAGACCATTTTATATGGAGACATACCCATAGGATTTTTATATGCAGTTCTATAAGCCCATAATGCATCATCAAGTTTCTTGGAAAAATTCTTTCTAGATCTATAAATGGTCATTTGCAAAATTAATTTGAGCTCTCTATTACTCAATTCTACTTGACCACTAGACTGTGGGTGATATGGAGATGCAATTCTATGATTAACATCATACTCAGCAAGCATTTTACGAAAAGCACCATGAATAAAATGTGAACCACCATCAGTCATTAAGTATCTAGGGACTCCAAACCTCGAAAAATAACTTCTTTAAGCATCTTAATAGAGGTGTTATGATCAACACTACTAGTTGGAATAGCTTCTACCCACTTAGTAACGTAATCAACAACAACTAAAATATGTATATATCCATTGGAGGAAGGAAAAGGTCCCATATAATTAAAGCCCCAAACATCAAATGGCTCAATAACAAGAGAATAATTCATAGGCATTTCTTGACGTCTACTAATATTACCATTTCTCTGACATTCATCACAAGACAAGACAAACTTATGGGCATCCTTGAAGAGAGTAGGCCAATAAAAACCGAATCGCAATACCTTATGTGCAGTTCTATCTCTAGGGTGGTGTCCTCCATATGCCTCGGAGTGACACTTGCGTAGGATCTATTCTTGTTCGTGCTCAGGTACACAACGTCTAACAACACCATCTACTCCTTCTTTATAAAGGTGTGGATCATCCCAGAAGTAATGTCTTAAATCATAGAAAAACTTTTTCTTTTGCTGGTATGCGAAACTAGGTGGTATAAATTTAGCAACAATATAATTAGCATAATCAGCATACCATGGAGCAGTATGAGAGGCATTTATGACAGCTAATTGTTCATCAGGAAAGCTATCATCAATAGGTAGTGGGTCATCAAGAACATTCTCTAAGCTAGACAAGTTGTCTGCAACGGGGTTCTCGGCTCCCTTTCTATCAATAATATGCAAATCAAATTCTTGTAGTAGGAGAACCCATCTAATAAGTCTTGGTTTAGCATCTTTCTTTTCCATAAGATATTTAATAGCAGCATGATCAGTGTGAATAGTTACTTTAGAATCAACAATATAAGGTCTGAACTTATCACAAGCAAATAGAACTGCTAAGAATTCTTTTCCAGTAGTAGCATAATTTCTCTGGGCACTGTCTAGAGTTTTACTAGCATATTGAATAACATTTAGTTTCTTATCAACTCTTTGTCCTAGAACAACACCTACAGCATAATCACTAGCATCACACATAATTTCAAAGGGTAAGTTCCAATCAGGTGGCTGAACAATAGGTGCAGAAATCAAAGCTTTCTTAAGTATTTCAAATGCATCTGCACAATCATCATCGAAGACAAAAGGAATAACTTTTTGTAAGAGATTAGTCTGAGGCCTAGACATTTTAGAGAAGTCCTTAATGAACCACCTATAAAAACCGGCATGACCAAGGAAACTTCTTATACCTTTAATGTCCTTGGGACACGGCATATTTTCAATAGCATCAACCTTAGCTTTATCAACTTCAATACCTCTTTCAGAAATTTTATGCCCCAAGACAATGCCTTCATTAACCATAAATTGGCACTTTTCCTAGTTCAAGACGAGTCTAGTATCTTTACGTCTCTACAAAACTTGATCAAGGTTGCTCAAGCAATCATCAAAAGAAGACCCGTAAACGGAGAAATCATCCATGAAAACCTCACAAATCTTTTCACAAAAGTCAGAGAATATAGCCATCATGCATCTTTGAAAGGTAGCAGGTGCATTACATAAACAAAAAGGCATACGTCTATAAGCAAAAGTACCGAAAGGGCAAGTAAAAGTGGTCTTTTGTTGATCCTCTGCTGACACAGGTATTTGAGAGAAACCAGAGTAACCATCTAGAAAGCAAAAATGTGTATGTTTAGATAATCTTTCTAGCATTTGATCAATAAAAGGTAGAGGGTAATGATCCTTTTTAGTAGCTTTGTTTAACTTACGAAAATCAATTACCATCCTATAACCTGTAGTAATTCTTTGCGGGGTCAATTCATCTTTATCATTAGGAACAACAGTAATACCTCGCTTCTTAGGGACACAATGGACAGGACTTACCCACTGACTATCAGCAACAGGATAAATTATACCTGCCTCCAGGAGCTTTAGTATTTCTTTTCTTACCACTTCTTTCATCTTAGGATTTAACCGTCGTTGGTGATCAATAACTGGTTTGGCGTCTTTTTCCAATTTTATTTTGTGTTGGCATAGAGTGGGACTAATGCCCTTAAGATCATCAAGAGTATATCCAATAGCAGCACGGTGTTTCTTCATAGTTTTCAATAATCTTTCCTCTTCCTACTCTGAAAGTTTAGCACTAATAATAACAGGATATATCTTCTTTTCATCAAAATAAGCATATTTAAGATTATCAAGTAATGGTTTAAGCTCAAACACGGGATCACCCTTGGGTGGTGGAGGATCCCCTAGGATTTCAATAGGCAAGTTGTGTTTCAAAATAGGTCCCTGTTTAAAGAATACTTCATCTGAATCCCTTCTTTCATTCATAAACATATCATTTTCATGGTCTAGCAAGTATTGTTCTAAAGGATCAGTAGGAGGCACGGCAATAGAAGCAAGACCAATAATTTCATCCTTACTATGCAATTCTTTATCATGGGGTTGTCTACGAAATTTAGCAAAATTAAACTCATGAGACATATCCCCTAAACCAATAGTAACAATATCCTTTTCGCAGTTTATCTTAGCATTAACAGTGTTCAAGAAGGGTCTACCAAATATAATGGGACAAAAGTCGTCTTGTGGGGAACCAAGAACAAGAAAATCAGCATGATATTTAACTTTCCCACACAAGACTTCAACATCTCTAACAATCCCAATTGGTTAAATAGTATCTCTATTGGCAAGCTTGATTGTAACATCTATTTCTTCTATCTCAGCAGGTGCAATATCATGCATAATTTCTTTGTATAAGGAATGAGGTATTGCACTAGCACTAGCGCCCATATCACATAAGCCATGATAACAATGATCTCCTATTTTAACAGAAATAACAGGTATGCCTACAACAGGTCTATGTTTCTTAGCATCCGGTCTAGCAATTCTAGCAGCTTGATCACAGAAGTAAATAACATGCTCATCAATATCATCAGCCAAGAGATCTTTAACCATAGCAATACTAGGTTCAACTTTAATTTGCTCAGGTGGTGTAGGTGATTTAGTATTACTCTTACGAATCACAGTTGAAGCTTTAGCATGATCCTTTATCCTAACAGGGAAAGGTGGTTTCTCAATATAGGTAGTAGGAACAATAGGATCATTATAAGTGATAGCCTTTTCTTCAACTTTAATAGGTGCGACTACTTTTACTTCAGTGGGAGGATTGTATTTAAACCACTTCTCCTTAGGGAGATCAACATGAGTAGCAAATGATTCACAGAAAGAAGCTACTATCTCAGAGTCAAGTCCATATTTAATGCTAAATCCATGAAAAGCATATGTATCCATAAAAGATTTAACACAATCAAACTTAGGTGTTATACCTGACTCCTTACCTTCGTCGGAATCCCAACCTTCAGAGTTGCATTTAATTCTTTCCAATAAATCCCATTTGAATTCAATAGTCTACATCATAATAGACCCAGCACAAGAAGTATCGAGCATCGAGCGATTGTTGAGAGAAAGCCGAGCATAAAATTTTTGAATAATCATTTCTCTTGAGAGATCATGATTGGGGCATGAATATAACATAGACTTAAGCCTCCCCAAATCTTGAGCGATGCTTTCTCCTTCGCAAGGTCAAAAATTATATATATAATTATGATCACTATGAACAAGATGCATAGGATAAAACTTCTGATGAAATTCCAATTTCAATCGTTTGTAGTTCCATGATCCCATATCATCACATAGCCTATGCCATGTCAATGCATCTCCCTTCAAAGATAAAGGGAAGACCTTCTTCTTGATAACATCATCGGGCATACCTGCAAGCTTAAATAATCCACAAACTTCATCCACATAGATTAGGTGTAAATCAGGATGCAATGTCCCATCTCCTGTAAAGGGATTAGCTAGCAGTTTCTCTACCATACCTGAAAGAATTTCAAAGTAAACATTTTCAGTAGGTTCAGTAGGTTGAGGATCAAATCTTTGCTCTACTGGTCGGGGTGAAGATACCCCGAACAAGCCCCTCAAAGGATAATGTTCCATAGTAACAAGTGACAGTAAATTTCAGCACACTATATAAATTTTTCCTTACCAAGTTCCACTTACCAAAGGCGCTTCACTCCCCGGCAATGGCGCCAGAAAAGAGTCTTGATGACCCACAAGTGTAGGGGATCTATCATAGTCCTTTTGATAAGTAAGAGTGTCGAACCCAACGAGGAGCAGAAGGAAATGACAAGCGGTTTTCAGTAAGGTATTCTCTGCAAGCACTGAAATTATCGGTAACAGATAGTTTTGTGATAAGGTAATTTGTAACGAGTAACAAGCAATGAAAGTAAACAAGGTGCAGCAAGGTGGCCCAATCCTTTTTGTAGCAAAGGACAAGCCTGGACAAGTTCTTATAATGAGAAAAGCGCTCCTGAGGACACATGGGAATTATCGTCAAGCTAGTTTTCATCACACTCATATGATTCGCGTTCGTTACTTTGATAATTTGATATGTGGGTGGACCGGTGCTTGGGTACTTCCCTTTCTTGGAAAAGCATCCCACTTATGATTAACCCTATTGCAAGCATCTGCAACTACAAAAGAAGTATTAAGGTAAACCTAACCATAGCATGAAACATATGGATCCAAATCAGCCCCTTACGAAGCAACTCATAATCTAGGATTTAAGCTTCTGTCACTCTAGCAACCCATCATCTACTTATTACTTCCCAATGCCTTCCTCTAGGCACAAATAATGGTGAAGTGTCATGTAGTCGACGTTCACATAACACCACTAGAGGAAAGACAACATACATCTCATCAGAATATCAAACGAATACCAAATTCACATTACTACTAATAGCAAGACTTCTCCCATGTCCTCAGGAACAAACGTAACTAATCACAAAGCATATTCATGTTCATAATCAGAGGGGTATTAATATGCATTAAGGATCTGAACAAATGATCTTCCACCGAATAAACCAACTAGCATCAACTACAAGGAGTAATCAACACTACTAGCAACCCTGGCGCGCCCAGGTGGGTTGTGCCCACCTAGTGGCCCCCCTCTGGTACTTATTTGCTCCAATAATTCTTAAATATTCCATAAAAATCCTCGGGAAGTTTCAGCTCAATAGGAGTTGCGCAGAATAGGTAGCTTGATGTAGCTTTTTCAGGTCCAGATTTCCAACTGCCAGAATTCTCCCCCTTTGTGCATATCTTGCATATATGAGAGAAAAGGCATTAGAATTACTCCAAAAAGCATTATTATACAATAAAACAACATAAATAATAGTAGGAAAACATGATGCAAAATGGACGTATCAAGCCTCCGCAAGGTATGAACATCAGCACCCCACCTACCCAATTAGCGTCGCCTGTTGTGCCAGGTGATAGCGGACGGGGTCAGGAAGAGGCTCCATTAGTCGATGATGGCGTCTCCGCCATCGAAGAAGTAATGCATGATATCAATGCCATGGATGAGGATGAGGATGGCGATGACACTCTACAGTATCTCAATACTGGCGCCTATGACGATGGAGGATTGATGGCTCAACAGTATGAGTACTCAGGGTTTGAGCGTCATGAGTCAATGCCTGATTGCTGGAGGATGAATGTATTATAGACAATCTTCCAATAGGAAATAAGCATAGGAAGAGATCAAGGAAAGACAAGAAAGCTCCTGATATGATCCAGCCGCCTCAGCAGCCTCGGGTTCAAGACCGTATACCTATCCCCGATGCGGTAAAATATCATATCCCCGGTGATCCGATCCTACCTAAGAAAGTGGTAGAGGCCATGTACGACAATCTAAGGAGACTTCATGATGAACTGCTGAATGAGAGAAAAGCCTGATCGCCTCAAAAAATCCAGGATACCCCCTCTACGTGGTTAACATGCCGCGGCAAAGGTTGTACATCGACAAATTCCCCGCGGACAAGTTCTTCCTTTGATTCGATTACATCTTCGACATGTTTCACTTAACAAAGCTGGATTTTATGTTTGTCCGCCTTTTTGCCTTATACATGAACTACATCATCAGGATTGAGCAGATACCTCATATCTGTGTCACTGACCCGTACTTCATGCATGAGGCCTTCTTGGCAGTCTGCCCAGAGCACCGTGAATACACGAGGGACTACATCGTCGATTTCATGGTCGCCAATAAGGACAAGGAGACGACTCTCGTTCCTTATCATCCCATGTAAGTCATCCGCGCGGATATCCTTTCTTCGGTTTCAATCATTCATTTGCACGGTGGAGGCTAATTTGAGATGTACTTATTTTGCACAGCAGCGGGTGTCGGTGTCAAAACAGGCGGATCTCGGGTAGGGGGTCCCGATCTGTGCGTCTTAGGCTGATGGTAACAGGAAGCAAGGGACACGATGTTTACCCAGGTTCGGGCCCTCTCGATGGAGGTAAAACCCTACTTCCTGCTTGATTGATATTGATGATATGAGTAGTACAAGAGTAGATCTACCACGAGATCGTAGAGGCTAAACCCTAGAAGCTAGCCTATGATGGTTATGATTGTGATCATGATCGGCCTTCTAAGGACCAACCTCTCCGGTTTATATAGACACCGGAGAGGACTAGGGTTTACATGGAGTCGGTTACAAGGAAGGAAATATAATATCCGGATCGCCAAGCTTGTCTTCCACGCAAAGGAGAGTCCCACCCGGACATGGGATAGAGTCTTGAGTCTTGTATCTTCACGCTCCCATAGTCCGGACGAAGCATATAGTCCGGCTGTCCGGATACCCCCTAATCTAGGACTCCCTCAGTAGCCCCTGAACCAGGCTTCAATGACGATGAGTCCAGCGCGCAGTGTTGTCTTCGGCATTGCAAGGCAGGTTCCTTTCTCCGAATACTCAAAAGTAATTATCGAACACCTGAGCCGTGTCCGCATCTGCAAAATGATCTTCACACACCACCGTAGAGAGAATGATATTTCACAAATGTAATCTGCTGACTACTTTTTAGACAACGCGACATGTCATTATGGTCGGGTCATTATTCGAACCATTTTCCCACAACCAGCCATAGTGCATATTGCGAGGCGGTTTCCTTGACACGTCTTGTCAAAACAGAGATCGTGTCCCCTTATTGTGGGATTCTCATCAATATGGGTAATCCAACCGCACCACTAATCGCGGCGAGTGGAGAACGAGCGGGTTCCACCACGCAAGTGGGGAGGCGCAAAAAGCTTTTACCGCCTCTATAAAGAGATAAGGTCTCTTCCTCTTTACCCACGCCTTCTCCTTCCGCTAGCCCATTCCCCTCTGTTCGAGCCCTAGCGCCCAAGCACTCTTCTTCTCCATCGAAGAGAGGTTTTCCAAAGATGTCCGGATCCGGAGCAGGAGGCAAATGGATGGCCTCTACCTTCCAGGAGAAGGATATCAAGAGGCTCCGAGAGGTCGGGTACCTAGCCAAGAAGATCGGCCACCGTCTCCCACCGGCGGGACAGATCGTCCCAACTCTGGAGCCCCACGAGAGAGTCGTGTTTCTTCCCCATTTTGTCCGCGGGCTTGGGTTTCCCCTTCACCCATTTGTTCGCGGAGTCATGTATTATTACGGGATTGATTTTCATGATCTTTCCCCCAATTCCTTCCTTAACATCTCGACGTTCACCGTCGTGTGTGAGGCTTTTCTCCGGACTTCACCTCACTTCGGCCTGTGGCTGAAGATTTTCAATGTGAAGCCCAAGGTGGTGAGTGGCGAGCACGCCGAGTGCGGCGGTGCCATGGTGAGAAAGATGACCAAGGTCGTTTGGCCGACGGGTGCCTTCAATGACTCCGTCAAGGAGTGGCAGCAGCAATTGTTCTATATCACCGAACCGCGCGGCAAAAAGTGGGCTTCGACTCTTGAGTTCAGATCTGGAGCCCCACTGCGGCTCACGTCCTGGCCCAAGAAGGGCCTGAACTGGTCTTCGTCCGACGAGCTATCACTGCTCCAGAGCGCGTCCAGAGTGTGGTCGACAAGGACGTCAAACTCGTCGACGTAGTCCAGGTGATGTTAGTTCGCCTGGTTCTCCCTTGCCAGCGTCGATCCTGCAATTTGTGGGAATACGACCCAACCGAGCACCAGACCCTTTGGGAGCTCTATGATTCCTCCCACAAGGATATCTGGAAGGTGCTCTTTAAGTCCGGCAAATCATGGCCAGGCTCCGCCGAGGACCGTGGGTATCAATTATCCCATTCTGCAAGCCCGATAAGTTATTGCTATGCTCTGTCCATCCATGCTTCAGTTGGCATGCCCTGAGGGAGACATTTTTATCATGCTTTATCATGACCCCAGGGATGGGTAAAAAGGTGGAGCGGATACATTGTCCGGCCCCGCTACCGGAGGAACCAGCCGGACCTCTTCTGACGAAGATGCTGGTCCCAGCGCCTTACGAGGCGCCAAAGAAAGAGGCCTCCAAGAAGGTCAAAAAGACTCAGAGTGGCCTCCATCGTCGTGATGCTTCGGACGCAAAATCCGAAGACTCCAGCGACCATCCTTCTTCCGAAGACGAAGAGGAGGAAGCGGAGGAAGACGAGCCTCCCGTAGGAGGTGGGAAGAAAAGGACGGGCTCCTCAGCCCTGGAGGCTAAGTTGCCCAAGAGGGGGAAAGGTTCCCTCCCAGAGGCATCCACCACGGCTACCGATAGCAGCCCGGAGTGGGATCCCAGGGACCAGCCCCTGGAAAAGTCGTAAGTATACGAAATCTGAACACGCATGTGCGTCTGGGGTTGTTTGGGTGTAGTAGTTTTAACTGCCACCATATTACAGCCCGGCGAGGTCTCGCGCCGGACAGTCCTCATCGGAGGATTCGCTAGGCTCAGACGCTTTGGCGAGCGAGACACCTCCAGAGGCCCCTTCCCCAAAGTCCAGGCACGACACTGAGGTGTCGTCTCGATGGGACCAGGACCAGGGGGGCATATCTCTCGAGCCGGACACACGGGACTGGTGGCCCCCAGGCGTGTCGACGACGGGGGCGACCTAGGGTTTGGACCACAGCCGGACACGATCCTGGAGACTTTTAAGGCTCCAGGATCGGGCGAGCAGCCACCTTTGACGGGGGGAGGCTTGCCTACTCCGCCAACAACCTTTGTCCAAGCAGAGCTGCCGGGCAGCCTATCGACGGCGTTAAGGAGCACATCTATTGTCGATGAACATTGGACCCTCATGGGTGCAATGATTGAAAAGATTCAGTCCACCGAGAGCGGGCTGAATGAGTCCTGCCTTGGCCTTATAAGGGCCTTTGAGGTATATTTTTGCAAACCTTTTGGAGATTGTCACAATATGAGTAGTAGCCCCTGATACACTGTCCGGTGAAAGAGAGAGAGAAAGCCGGACAGGGGATCAAATCAACCTCTTTTGTAGGAGCCTTCGTTAATGACGTATATTCCTTTGTTTGAAAACATGCGTCTGCAGAGAAGACCGCCGCTCATAATGCGGAGGTGTCCGGATTGAAGCAGAGCCTAGAACGGGTCGATAAGGAACTTGGTCGTGTGAAGAAGCAATTGGAGGACAAGCAAGGTATGTTAAAACATTGTTTTGAATTTGGCACGAATGAGTAAGTGTGCCTGATGAAAAGTACTTGTATTATATGCTATAGGAGCGAGTGCCGAATATGAGGCACTGAAGAAGGCTTTGGCCGAAGCCAATGAGAAGGTTGCCGCCGAACAGGCTCTTTGTGAAAAACACGAGGCCAGGGTCATCGAAGCTGAGCGAGAGCTCCAGGAGGCGGTGAAGAAGAGTGAGGATTTGGAGCAGAGTTTAGTAGGGAAAGAATCCTAACTCGCCCAAGCTCTCCAAGCCGCGGAGGATGCTCGGGAAGAAGCCCGAGGTGCTCTCAAGGATACTCAAGAGGCACGGAAGGTCGCGGCTGGTAAGACTTTTGTACTCAAAGCCATTTTTTTGCATAGTAATAGGAGCGCTAAGCGACGAACGGAATTCTTATTCCTTCAGGTGTGTGTGCGGACCTGCCATGTAGCATATCGGATGCTTCCCAATTATACCGTGCGGAGGAGAAGAAGTCTGCGGAGAAGTATTTCTGGTCGCAGTATTTGGCGCCGAATTATCCGGTGCCATTTATCGATCAGTTGAAGCAGCTGGTCGAACTGCACCAGGCGGCCGAACTAGCCATGAAGGACTTGGTTGTCCGGCTGTGGCCCACGGAGCCAATTCCATGCAGTTACTTCGAACTCGTGAAGCGGGTTGTTGGTGCTTGCCCTCGGCTCGATGTCATCAAGCGATCGGTTTGCATAGAGGGTGCGCGCATGGCATTTGCCCGCGCGAAGGTGCACTGGGGAAAGCTTGATGCTGAGAAGCTGATGACTAAGGGGCCACCGCAGGGTAAGGAGCATCGCAAGCCCGAGTTGTACTATGAGGGTGTCCTGAAAGGGGGCCGCCTTGTGGCGGACAAGTCTGCTAAAGACACTATATTTACCTGAAGGCCGTCGTGCCGTTGTAATGCGGGAGAATGACACTTTTATTATTATTCCCTGTTTATGTGAATGTTTGTTCTTCCTGTGCGTCCGCTTAGTGTGTATAAAACCTGAGAGTTGGCCAGTCATCAGCTTCTGCCCCCACGTAAAAGGTACAGGGGTGTTCGGGCCATACCTGAACACTCTTTATCCCATTTTTGGGTCCTTTTAAGGAGGTGTTTCTTACCACGAACTAGGCAATCAGACTATAGGGCTTTATTACTTCTCACTTAGCCATATGAATTCGAGTATGGTGGGTGCAGCCCCTGGTATTCGGAAGACCATACTAGGGGACCTATCGGCGCCTGATCGAAAGACCGATCCGTCGCACTTTGCATTTATAATTGCATTATGCGGAATAAATCTTTAAGGATTTTACAACCTCTCAAACAGCTGACCAGCTCTCGTCGTATCATGACAGTCAGTTTTCGGCTTTCTCTACTGAGGTGCTTGTCCAGAAGAAACGGGACACAATCGCAGTAGTTCTCCCAGCGCTACCTTAGCCGATGGTGCGGAACGTAAGGTACCAAAACATGGGAGCCGGGCAAACCCAACCAATGACCCAAGACATGATTCGGAGCTGATGCATATAATGCTATAAGTTCGGGGTGCCGAGCGACCGGGAAGGTGGCTGGACTTTGTTGTATTATGAGTATTCTGAAGCCCCTGGCGTAGTGGGGCCTAATACGATGTATGGGTGCCGTTTAGGGTGAAAAAGTGGCGTCTAATGAAGAATGACAGCCGGTAAGTGTTATTTAAATCTACGCACTGTAGTAGGATGATATGCTATGCATATGAGTACGACTTATGATTATGAAAAGAGGTGTTTTCGGCGGAACCTGTCATGGCCGGACTGGAGGGGGCTGTGAGTGTATCTGAAGTGAATCCGGACTGCCTTCTTTGGGGGGGGGGTCACGTGTGTGTTCCCGCCCTTGTGTGTCTGGGCTGATTTCACGTCGCCAATCCTGTTCTGCGTCAAAGTTAGTTTGTAAAGGCAAATATTTGAGGGCGGTTGAACGTCCTCTTGTGGTTGGACCGAGGGTGCCTGATCGGAGCCTGGTTAACCCAGCCGTTATATCGTAAAGTAGCGCGGACTCCTCAGTTGGTGTCCGGATAGTTGGCTGCCATATCAGAATTTTGATAGGCATGCACGACTCGCTACTCCGGCAGCGGTATGATTTCCGCTCTAAGGGTGGGGTTCGGCCTTGCACATAGATGTGACTATATCACACTGGGCTGGCCTAATGGTTTGCCACGTGGAACCTAGTCAACATGGTTCGTCCCGTTAACATATGGTAATTACTGTATGAGGGGAAAGTGCCAAAGACTTATTCTTTGGCGTGGTATTTGTTTGGTGATCCGAAGACAACCGTTAGAGTGGTGGGCCAGTAAAACCTGGCCTTTGCACCTGGCATCCTTTAGAAGATGTTATTTGCGGTTTCATACCCGCGGGGGCTTTATGTGAGATGGAACCCCCAGACTACTGGGTCGAGAGGTAGTGCAATTAAATTGTTGTGGTTGATATTGTATGGACGGTCGATGTGATCGGGGGAGATCGGTCGTACTTTTATGCTCTCGAGGATCTTTTGACTTCACCGTTGTTGGACTCCTCCCCTCATTGTTTCCGGCACACGACCGGCCGCTTTGTTTTGAGGATCCGGCATTCTCTATTGGTATGCTTGGCCGTCCTTCTAGGAGTACCATGAATTTCACATGGTTGATCGAGTATGTTGCTCGGGCCGGATAGGCTTGAGTTGTTCTTTGTCCGCTAACCGGACTGGGAGTTGCTGGATTTGGCACCAACTTCCCTGACTTGACGTTTTATGACAATTGTGCCGAGGCTTGAGGATGCCTCTTCGTGTATCCTTCGTATTGTCTTGGACCGTTGTGGTGTGTTGACGTCGGGGTATGTGCCTTGGGTTCTCCTGCTTAGGTTGAGGTAGCAAATTATGCCGTGTGTGCCCTTTGTCGGGGCGGTCGAGTCCGTATTTTTTGGTGGCCAGGACCTTGGTCCACCTGTCCACGAGCAAATCTTGGTCAGCTTTAAGCTGTTGTTGCTTCCTTTGCAGGTTCCTTACCGTGGCCATGAGCCGTTGCTTGAAGCGAACTTGCTCCACTGGATCCTCAGGCACGCCGCATTCGGCATCGCCGAGGCTTACCTCGTCTTCGGAGGAGGGCATATAGTTGTTCCTCTCCAAGTATCCCACCGTGGCTAGTCCGGCTTGCTTGAAGGCAGACTGATCAGGGTTGTATTCATCTTTGGCACCATCTGAATTGTTTTCGTCTCCTGCGCCGGTATTGTTGTGACGAGGCTTGCAGCGGCGTTGACGATGCCCATGCTTTGCGTTCTTCCCTGAGGGGTTATCCTATGTTGCCTCATCGCCATTGGTTTCCTTCAGAGTGTCCGCCATATATATATCATATGAGGAGGTGGTTGTCCACCGCCCCGTGAGCAGTGGTTCCTGTTCTTCTCCTGCATCATCGTCCATAACGTTGATGTCTTCAGAGTTGAAGTCTAGCACGTCGGTTAAATCATCGACCGTGGCTATGAAGTGGGTGGTGGGTGGGTAACGAATTCCTTCATCGCCTACTTCCCACTCGAGCCGGACATAGTTCGGCCATGAGTCTCCTAATAAAGAGAGAGATTTTAACGAGTTCAGCACATCGCCAAGAGGCGAGTGCTGGAAGATATCCGCAGCGGTAAACTCCATTATCGGAGCCCAACCAGGCTCGGCAGGCTCGGGAGCGCGCGGACTGGAACCTACAGCCGGATACGAGTCCGGGGGTCCGGTGTTACAGGCTTCCTTAGAGGTAAGACCTGTGTTCGGCTCTACCGCCGATGAGTGTGCGGCTTGCGGGGTGGGGTCCACCTACCCGTCCTTGGGCGACGCAATCTGGTCCGGATTTAGGTCCGGGGTTCCTGCAGGGGTGATATCCCGAGCATTATCCGACAACAGGTCTAAGTCATGCTCATCGTGATTGTCCGGCACTCCTGGCACAGGCCCAAACCCGTCGAAGATCAAGTCTCTGCGGATATCGGCCGTGTGGTTCAGGTTTCCGAACCTGACCTGATGGCCAGGGGCATAGCTGTCGATCTGCTCCAGATGGCCAAGTGAATTGGCCCGCAGTGCGAAGATGCCGAACACGAAGATCTGTCCAGGGAGAAAAGTCTCACCCTGGACCGTGTTGTTGATGATTGAAGGAGCCATCAAGCCTTGCAGCGATGACACAGAGGAACTCTCAATGAAAGCACCAATGTCGGTGTCAAAACCGGCGGATCTCGGGTAGGGGGTCCCAATCTGTGCGTCTTAGGCTGATGGTAACAGGAAGCAAGGGACACGATGTTTACCCAGGTTCGGGCCCTCTTGATGGAGGTAAAACCCTACTTCCTGCTTGATTGATATTGATGATATGAGTAGTACAAGAGTAGATCTACCACGAGATCGTAGAGGCTAAACCCTAGAAGCTAGCCTATGATGGTTATGATTGTGATCGTGATCGGCCTTCTAAGGACCAACCTCTCCGGTTTATATAGATACCGGAGAGGGCTAGGGTTTACATGGAGTCGGTTACAAGGAAGGAAATATAATATCCGGATCACCAAGCTTGTCTTCCACGCAAAGGAGAGTCCCATCCGGACACGGGACAGAGTCTTGAGTCATGTATCTTCACGCTCCCATAGTCCGGACGAAGCATATAGTCCGGTTGTCCGGATACCCCCTAATCCAGGACTCCCTCAGCGGGCGCGCCGTCCTCATCATCCTTTATCCCCGATTCTCCCACTCACTTTACTTGGACTCATCGAAGAACATGACCAAAAAGGATTACACCCACATCAAGTATGTTCTCAACAGTGCTATCTTTGTGTACGGCGTATGGGGTGGAGAGATCAAGACCAAGAAGGTAAAGAACCGCAGGGCCGCCTTCGGCCATAAGACCGACTTCTGCTGCATCCAGCAACCGACTGGTACTCTTAGTGAAGGATTCTATGTCCTCCACCACATGCTGGAGTACAGACGAGATCATTAGAACCTTCGCATGTCACCTACATCCGTCGATGCCCATATTTTGCAATGGGCAAAGAACTTAGGAGATATCGAGGATCATCGACTTCGAGATAAGTTCTATCACAACCAGCGTGAACTTGCCCAAATCATCATGAAGGAGGTTGTCGAAAAAACAGGGATGTTCTACGAAGAAGGGCAAATGTCTCGGGAAGACGTCCGAACACGGGTATCGGCTCAGCATCTCGACATGAAGCCTTTCACTAAGCTCGGGAACTATCTCCCTGACTTGGATGGATGGCACGACATGTTGGAGTGATTTGACGATATATGACAATGTGTCCGTTTAGTCCATACTTTCTCTATGACGAAACTTTGACTTATGCACGATGAAACTTTATTTGTGATGTAATTAAATTGTCCTCCTCAACTAGCGAAGATCACTCTAGTTAGGGCATTTTGGGTATGATGAACTTTGTTATTTATGCTTATGATATGTTGCTTCTATTTTTGCCAAGTTTGTCTCTTTCTGTTGCTCAACTATATATGTTGCATATCATCGACTCATGTGACGATGCAGGTGCATAGATCATCGATGGCGAAGAAGTGCTACACCAGGAGTATACACGAGTGGCCGGAGTGTCAGGCCCGAGTTTACCGGTTTCCGAGCGACAACCACTACTTAGTTTAGGCTAAAGCTAGTGTGAGAGAGGGATACGAACCGACGCCTCAAGAAGTACTACATTATGTATGATGAGACATGTCATGTAACTTGTATAGCTGTATCGTGATTATGATGTGACGACATGATTTGTGTTGGATAATATGATGAGACTAATATGTGTATGATATGATGAGCATATTGCATGTTTATTATATGATTAGAATACTATATAGAACCTGTACAAAAACATCACAAATACAGAGCAAAAAAAATTATGAGAAAATATAGTAGTAGCGCTCTTTAGCCCTGGACAGGAAACGCTACTGCTAAAGCACTTAGCAGTAGCGCTGGTTGGGAACGCGTTGCTGCTAAGTAGGTATAGCAGTAGCGCGTGTTAAACAAGGCTACTGCTAAACATTAGTTGTAGCATCGTATCAATAGCACGATACCCTGCGCTACTGATAGCCCTTAGACCCGCGCAACTGCTAGGCTTTTCCCTAGTAGTGTACGTAGACACACTCTCCCCCTCGTTGCTATACATCTCCTAGATAGATCTTGCATGAGCATAGGATTTTTTTTGAAATTGCATGCTACATTCCCCAACAATGACTCGCGTGAGCCGCGAGTCGACAAGCTCCGCGTGCTCCCAACCGAAGCTCGGCTCCGCGGGGGCCGTCGGAATCAGGTGCAAGGGGTTGTACACGGCAACATTGATGTGCACCCATTGCTTCCGGAATCCCTCCACGTCCGGGTGGAGCATGGTGTCGATACCAGTGCCCCCGGTCGCTGCCATCGCTCGAAGCGACACACACCCTGAGCGCTGCCTGCCGGTGATCACCTGAAGACAGAAGAAGTGGCAGAGCGGAGCCACGGACGGGGTGATGCCCATGAAGGCCCCACCCAAGAACGCAAAGGCGGAGAGGAGAACAGTGAACCTAGGGTCGAGATGCAACGTGTGGATTTGGTAGTGCGTAAGCACGTTGAAGAAATCTGAAAGTGGCGGCCGCAGGCTGGAGAAGAGGGCATGAAGATGAAGAGGGATGTTGGTGGCACCTAGATCGGTTAAAGACCGGGAGGAAGGCCAGATCTTCATTTCCTTCCACTCATTGGAGTCGGCGAAGATCGCTTGCCGGACCTTGTCCAGCCCCTTGAGGTTCATCACGGTGGACCGGCCCACCGCAGGCTCCGGCCCTGCCAGGGTCTCCACGACTACCAGGATCTTGCCCCTCTTATTCTTGGGAGCCATGGCGGCAAGGCGAATTAAAGCAGTCGCGGGATCCGACGAGGAAGGCGCGATCTTGCAAAAGGGGGGAAGAGCAGAAGGCAAGCACGCATCAAGGCGATGATAGTTGTGAGATGTGCGCCAGTCTTTTGTCAGCCTGGGCAGTTGCCGAGGCAACGTGGGGGAGTGGAGGCGCCCGCGTCCCATCGAGCGCCACGTGTCAAGCCTAGTCCGCAAGCGATTGGGGCCCACAACACTTCTGCCTTCCCTCTTTGGCTTCGCCTCAAAGCCAGCCCGAGCACGCCTTGGGACCAGGGGCTACTGTCGGTGTTCTGGCATCGGGGTACCCAGATCTGCCTGCCTGCGGCCCGTGACGTGGATCCCTCGACGGCCTGGTACGCCCAACGGCAAGGCCTCTAAGTCAAGACCCTTGCGAGGGCCCCGGCCTCGCGAGAAGAACGACATCAAGACCTCCCGAGGGACGGCCTCCCCGGGATTTGTAACGCCCCGGATACAACTTTCCATATTTGTAACTCCAACTCTTGCCTTTTCCGGAGATGCGATATGTTATTTTCTCCGTGGTTGGGTTTTTGTCTTTTGTTTTGCAGTTTGTTCATGTCATGCATTTCATCTCAAAGCATCATGCGCATTGCATCGACATTGTTTTCATAAAACCCGTATCCGCTCGTAGTTGCCGCGTCACCCCTTGTTTTCGTTGACCGTTCCGAGACCAACCAGATTTTGTTTCCCTCTTGTCTGGCTTCCTAACCTCTCTGCACATCCCGCAAACCCCTCGCGTGCGTCCAAAACTTTTCCCGAACCCGACCCGGGCTGTCGTGACCGATTGGTCCGGATCATCCCCAAACATCTATTAAACATCTTCCTTTTATTATTTGGACTCCCCTAGTCTATTATTTCTCGGGTGTCCGATCTCAATCGGGTGATCCAAATTCCTTCCCTTCCCCCATATATAGTCTAACCTCATACCTAATTTGGACTAAACCTAGCCCTAGCCCTCCATTCCCGTGCAGCCGCCGCCGCTCCTTGTTTTCCGCGCCGGGCCAGCCCACAGCTGCCACCTCGCACCACCAGATCCACCACACCATAGCCAACTAACCAGTACAGCTCCCCACCATCGATCTGGATCGTTAGATCCAGATCGAGAGGCCCCTGTCGTCCCAGTTCATCCTGCAGAGGCTCTGGATCCAGCAGCCCCGCGCAGCGCCGCAAGGCCCAAGCGCCTCGTCCCCTCGTCCCGTGCCTCGATCCAGGATGGATCGGGAGCAGCTCTGCCCTTTGCCAGCCGCCGGCAACCAGGATCCGCACGTCGTGGCCGTTGCCTCTCCTTCCATCCCCGCTTTCCTCTAGCTCTCTCTCCCCCTCACTTCTCTCTTTCTTTTGTCTCTGTCCCGTAGGAGTTCCCATCCTTGGCGCCAGGAGTAGAGCGCCCCGACCCTCGTCACCAGTTCGCTGGAGCCACCCGCTGGAGCCGAGGCCGTCGCCTTCTCAGTTCATCGTGCCGCGCAGGAGCTCCCCGCCGCCGGATCGGGTCGCCTCCGCCCGTTAACCGCACCGCTACCGTCGTCCTTGCGCCGCTGCCTGGATCCGCCGTCCCCGCTCCTACTGGACTCCTTCACGCTCGATTTTGCCGTTCCCGAGCCCCCTGTTGCCATGGACGCCAAGCCGGAGCGCTGCTGCTGTTGCCTGCTGCCTCCTGTGCGAGGGAGACGAGCCCCTCGCCGGTTCGCTCGCCCGTTGACCATGCCTCGCGATCCCGCGACTGGGCCGCACCTCGCCTCAGCCAGCCACACCGACTGGGCCAGAGCCCATGGTGAGGCCACCCCCAGCCACTCATGTGCACTGTTGGCCCAGCAAGTTTCGGCCCAACGCATGTTTTTTCCTCGGGACGAATTTAGCTATTATCCAGGTTTTACCAGTTTTGCAGAAAAACCCTCATGCTTCATACATTTAATAACTCACAAATCATGCATCATATGTAAATAATTTATATATGTAAAATGCTTATAATTTCATCTAGTTTAATAATTTGCCACTCTCATCCATGTTTAAAATGTTTAAAAATGTTGTTTGTTTAAATTTGCTTAAATAACATGCTAAGATGGTTTATTTCATAACTAAATAACCGTAGCTCGGTTTAAACTTTATATGTAAATGGGGTGGAAAAATGCATAGATTAACATGGTCCACTTTATTTTCCTGTTTAAAAACCTTAAAATATGTTTTAGGGCAGAACAGTACCAAAACCAAAATATGGATATGAGGATTTTCCGAAATTGTTGTTGTTGTTTCCGGCCTCATTTAAACTTGCCTAGATAGGTAGTTTTCATATACTTCACCCCTTGCCATGTTTAATAACATTTAATATTGTTGTGTACCTAAACGAGAGAGAACTAAATAATTGATGTGGGGTTTCGTCAATATGCAACTCTTTGAATATTGAGCTCCACTTAACTTGTAGTGTGGTTTGTTACACTTTGCCATGCCATGCCTCATTAAACCGGACATGCATCATACTTGTTTGTGCATCATGCCATGTTTATGCTTGTGCATTTACCATGTTGTTTGTTTCTTTCCGGTGTTGCTTCTTGGTTCTGGTAATGTTGCGATTGTGAGGATTCGTTTGACTACTCCTGTTCGTCTTCTTCGTGGACTCGTTCTTCTTCCTTGCGGAATTTCAGGCAAGATGGCCGCTACCCTGGATCTCACTACTATCATTGCTATGCTAGTTGCTTCGTTCTATCGCTATGCTGCGCTACCTATCATTTACTCCTCAAGCCTCCCAAATTGCCATGTCAGCCTCTAACATTTTACCCTTCCTAGCAAACCATTGCTTGGCTATGTTACCGATTTTGCTCAGCCCTTATTATAGTGTTGTTAGTTGCAGGTCAAGTTGAAGATTTCTCCATGGTGGACGGGATTATGTTGGGATATCACAACATCTCTTATATTATTAATGCATCTATATACTTGGTAAAGGGTGGAAGACTCGGCCTTATGCCTGGTGTTTTGTTCCACTCTTGCCGCCCTAGTTTCCGTCCTACCGGTGTTATGTTCCCGGATTTTGCGTTCCTTACGCGGTTGGGTGATTTATGGGACCCCCTTGACAGTTCGCTTTCAATAAAACTCCTCCAGCAAGGCCCAACCTTGGTTTTACCATTTGCCTCACCTAGCCATTTTTCCCTTGGGTTTACGGAGCCCGAGGG